>NC_061118.1:2120309-2339307 GCF_002878395.1 Capsicum annuum | reverse complement strand
GTATCTACTATGTTTGCTTCATCCCAACTCTTTATTATTTTTAAACTCAATAGTTCAGGTAATTTACTAAAATATAATCTTCTAACTTCTTTACTTTCTTCTGTATTATATGCTCCCTTATAGTAGTATTCTTTAAATGCACACATATATTCATCTATATAGCACATATTACATATTGCTAGTTTTAACATTAAATTCCTATTTGTATCTTTTTCTTTCAGCGCTACGGTTCCTCATTTTCTCTTTCCAGGGCCGACCTTCCTAGAATTAGAGCCCGTTTGGGATTGTTGTTACAAAACTGATTATTTGAGAAACACTTTTATAAAATAGCTTTTCAGAAAAGTTCTTTTTAAAAAAAATAGTTTGTGTTTGATAAATTCAATTGAAAAGTGCTTTTGATAATCAAATTATGTTTGAATAATCTTTTTCAAAAAGTGTTTTTTTTTTAGACAAATGACCAAAAAGGACATCTATCAATAAACTTTTATTACTAAAATCAATAGAGAACTTATTTTGAATATCTATTATAATATTTTTAATGAAATTTTATTTATTTAATTAAAAAGTACGTACTCTAAAATTTTCAATCAATATTTATATACATAAATACATTAAAAAAATTCAATGGTGATATATTACTTAAATAATTTAAATATTACTTAAAACATCAAACAAAAATGAATACAAAAATTATTTCATAAATTAAATCACTATATATAAAAAAATTAACTACAAAAATAATTAGTCCATATATCATAAAAATTTACAACGATTTCATCTTTTATTTTACTATGCAATGTCTCCATACTTGTAAAACATCTGTCTTGTATTTCTGAAGGTATACCAAAAGGCTTGTCTACTTCTTCGATCTCTGTGATGATGTCTTCGTTAACATAATAGTTAAAGTCTTTATCAGTAGTAGAGTGTTGTTGTATGAAATTATGTATAGCCATAGTAGTTGTAACAAGATGAACTTGAGCGTCAAATTTAAAAGATGGCATTGAACGTAGGAAAGCAAATCTATTTTTCCAAACTCCAAATGTTCGTTCAATTGTACATATCAATTTAATCTATGTACTTTTTATTACCTTGTTTTAAAATTAGAATCTATCTATATTTGTTACCTTATTTTTTGGATACATTTACTTTGTCAAATTTACTAAAAGTAAGCAAACACTATAATCATGCTTACAAATATCTAAATGAGATAATATTTATTATTTGTTACCTTTTCTTTTGGATATATTATTATCATGTCAATTCTAAAACGGCTAAAGCCATCGACAGACCCTCAAATTTGTCCCGAAAATTCACTTAGACCCCTCAACTAAGGCCTGCACTTATCAGGCCCCTAACCTACCCGAATTTTGATCCAATCAAGTCTTTTTTTGTCAATTAGCTAAAATCTAAAGTGTGTGTTGGACACACGCGCTGATGTGACAAAAACGACCAATTAAAATGTGACACTTGGCATTGAGGATCCAAATTATTAAAAATTAATTATAAAATTATTTAAAAAATAAAAATAAAAAATTAATTATTAAAAAAAATTATAAATTTTTTTTAAAAATAAATTATTAAAAAATAATTATAAAATTATTTAAAAAATAAAAACAAATTTATAAAATTAAAAAAAATAAAAATAAAAAATGGCATTGAGGATCCAAATTATTAAAAAATAATTATAAAATTATTTAAACAATAAAAATAAAAAATTGATTATTAAAAAAATTATAAAATATTAAAAAAAATGGCATTGATGATCCAAATTATTACAAACATACAGGGATCTTTTAAAACATAAGGTTATCTTTAATACACACTGATCCAAACATAATTTTTAAAACGAAATTATAAAAATTTTTAAAAAATGAAAATAAAAAACTAATCCCCACCTTCCCCCAACCCCCCTCCCCCAACATTGATCTTCTCCCCTCTCCCCCCTCCCCCCGGGCGTTCATCTTCTTCCCCATTAAAGTGAACTTTGCTTCTTCATGAACCTCAAAAACACACACAAAATTTTTTTGTTTAAAAGCTACTTCAAGAATTTAAAAAAGGGTCTAAAAAAAGCCATTTTTATTAAAAAAATTTATAAAATGGTGATATTAATGAAGAAAAAAGTGATCTTTCTTGTAATTTTTCAACAAAAAAGTAATCTCTATTATAAAAAATTTCAAGAACTGAAAAAAAAAAGTGATGTTTGTTGTAATTTTTCAAGAAATTATGATACTAGTGGAGAAAAAAAGTGAATTTTGTTAGAATTGTTCAAGGAATGAGAATAGTTATGGTGGATTAAAAAGAAATTGTTTATGTGAAGACGCGGGGGTGGGGGACGACGAAGACGCGGGGGTGGGGTGGGATTGAAGACAATGAAGAGCAGGGTGGGGTGGGGTTGAAGACGCAGGGGGTGGGGTAGGAGTGGGGTGCTATGAAGAAGATGACACCGGGGGGAGTGCTTTTTTTTTTTTTTTTTTAAATTAAGGAATTATAATAATTAAAAATTATATTAATAAATTAATTTAAATAAAAATTTTCAATTAATATTTTTTGGGGCCCTCAGTGCCACTTGGTACCTTTCTATTGGATAATTATTCAAAAAAACGTGCCTCATGCGCTCCTAGTAAGTGGACAACACGCGAAGTGCCACATAAGCAAAAAAGGCCTGATTGGATCGAATTCGGGTGGGTTAGAGGCCTGATAGATATAGGCCTTAGTTGAGGGGTGTAAGTGAATTTTTGAAACAAGTTTGAGGGCCTGTTGATGGGTTTGGCCATTCTAAAACTAGGTAACCAAATTCATATATGTATACTACATGATAACAACTATTTAAAATAAAATTTTATTTGTTATTTATTATTTTTTTAAAATATATTTTTACTGTGTCAAAATTTACTACGAATAAGAAATCATCATATTCATCTCTCTCTCTCTCTCTCTCTCTCTCTCTCTATATATATATATATATATATATATATATATATATATATATATTTATCTCACTTTTCATGAATTATTTATCTAAATTAAATATTCAATTTTTTTTACATGTGCTGTCAAAATACAATCTTGTAATATGATTCATCTGTCAATTGTGATCATTAATAATAAAATATAAAAAAATTATATATTATTTAGTCAGCATCATCAATGATTTTTTCAAATTTATTTAAAGAAAATGAGTGAAAATAAAATAATAATATATAAATCATAAAGAATTATGACGTAAATATGAAATGTAAAATTTTAAAAATCAAACGTTAATCAAACTTGTAAGATATGTTAATTAATTAATAAGGAATATATATGTATATGTGTGTGTGATAGAAATATTTTTGTCATTAAAAAAATAATTTTCTGCTTCTGCTTATTTTTAAAAAACACTTTTGCAAGTTTACTAAAAACCCTTCTTCGTTTAAAAAATATTTTTTTCTCAAAATAAGTGCTTATTTTCTAAAAATAAGCAATTCCAAACAGACACTCAATGTTTTAACAATTCTCAACAATGGACAAGCATCCCCATCGGAATCTGCTAAACCTTCTTTCGTCACTGTATGACTATTTGAAGGAGACGTCATTTTACAATAGAATCATTCTGGGCACGTTCTTTCCGGAATCATTGTGGGGAAATTCCCTCATTGTTTTCAAGGATAGCTCCGCAACTATATTGGTGGCGTCTTGCTTTACTTCGTTTCTGGTTTTCTTTTGTGCTTCTACATCTATTACTTCTAAAGCAATGTTTATCTCCGTAAAGGTAACCTTTTTGTTATTTGGTAAAAAGTTTTTCTTGATGAAATTTGTTTTGATCCTCGTAAAAATATTAATGCAAGTGAGGTGTGTACTCATGAAGATTTAAAAGCCAATTTTGGAGAATTGAAAATATATAGAATCTGCTAAATGGGGTCTTAGTGCTTATCCTCTAATAAAGAGAAAAACATTTTCACTCCCCAACTTTATTTTAAAAATCTAACTCATCCCTTAATTTTGAACAATAATTAAAATCTCCCTTTTATCATTGTTAAATTAAATATATTTATGTAATATATTTTTGTATATTATATGTAATTTATTATTTTAACCTACATATTTATAACTTTCTATTTAAGTTCATTAACATTATAAGTAGAATAATACTTTTATAAATTTATCACAAATTTAACATTAGTTTTATGACTATTATTTCAATATTATATGCATATGTGTGTGTATATATATATATGCATGTATGTGCGTATATTTTTTTCTTTCCCCACTCTCTTACTCCATGCATATTATGTTGCTTGGCACTTCTTGATATAACATAATTCTTAAGAAAATTTTAATTAGCGCGTGTTTTACCAAACTAATCTTATTAATAATACTTTGAAACTTCAAATTTAAACTACTACTCCTCCATGCAGTTATTTAAAATTACAAAATATTAAAAAATTGTTTTAATTTTATAAATTAGACAAGTAATTAAACACAACTATTTTTAGTATGTGAGTCAAGTAATTTAAAATGCTTGAGATATTGTCTATTGTTTATTGTCTATATAAGTAAACAAGTTTTGATTTTCATTAATGGAGTATTACATCAATTATGGTTAAAAATAATTTAAGATCTAAATAAATAAAATCTTTAAAATTTTAACTTTAATCTAATTAATTATGTTGTATTTTCTACATCAAAATATATTTGTATAGTTATTTTAATCTGTTATTTTCACTTGTTTAAATAAATATTAGAGTTTTAATTACTATTAATAAAATTAGATTTTGTTGTAATGCTAATTTACTTTATTATATAATATCATTAGCTTAAATACTTATAGTATTTCTCACTTTTATTGTTCAAAAGATAATTATATATTTTTACGAAAAATTTGTTACATGGTAACAATTATGATCTTTAAAAAGGAAAAAAAGAAGAAGTTGATAATGAAAGAATATAAAAGGTGTTTTAAAGATTTTATTAGGATAAAGGGTGAAGATTGATTATTGTTCAAAGTTGGGGGTTGAGTTTGATTTTTAAAACAAAGTTGGGGGTGTTGAAAAAATGACCTTTTTTTATTCAATAGAATCAATACCATGACTTCTTCACTGTTTCGTTACTCTTAGGGTTTATTTGTGACACGAATCGACCCAGGACCTTGTCGTAATGGGCGTCCCAAGTTCGACTGAGACCAGAGACCATCCCCATTACCTTACCCAACCTTTAACCGCCTGCCCCGAGTTGACTGAATTTCGAACATATATCAAGATAGCGTATCCAGATTACAGACTAAGGGATAGGTCTATACCGAAACCAACCCAATCCAGTTCGACCGTATCATACCAACCGTCGAATCATACCAAGTCAAATCACCTTAGATCCAACCATAACCAAATTAGTTTCATTAATAATTAAATAATCCTAAAATGAAATCCGATGGAACAACCAACAATCTCACCAATCGGTGTCAGTCTCAATACTAATGTCAATACTAAGGCTGACACCAATATCTATCTCACCCATACCAACTCATAGTAGTTTCACAAAATGCCTCTAACCAAAAGAATACCAAAATCCAGTTGAGACATACCCCCAACCATAGCCAAAATAAATATCCATAAATAAATCAAAGTATGAAATAAAATCCATGAAATGGAGCCTTCCGAATAGATGAAAGATCACTACTTTATGGTTTTGCCATAGAACCTTAATCGAAGCCATATCCTTGGTTCACAACCAATGAACCTACCTATCCAAGATCTCAATTGGGACCTTTTCATAAGATAGAGAGTTTGAGATACCCAAGCCCCTCAAAGAAACAATCGAAGAAGAATCGCCAATGCATTTCTTTAACATGGAAACATGAAATACCAGATGAACGAAGCTAAAAAAAAAAAGCAACTAGAATGCCCCAAAACCTGGTCCTGAGATATCACACAGTACTCAAAACTACAAATAGCCTTAAGCTAACCCTGTCTGCCTGTTACTAAGTCTAAATCTCATAATAATAGGAAATATAAACATAAGAGTCATACTGAATGTGGAAACTTCCCAAAATAACTAAGAATAATCTGAATATAATCTCTGAAAAGCAAATAATTTAAGTCTGAATCAAATCTAACAGTCTGACAAACCTTTACTACTAATAACTAGAGAGTCACTGGGACAAACCTCAGCTAAATCGAACTGTCTGAAAAGAAATATTGAATCACATAAACTAATGAGCTGCAAAATTTGAATGAATAAGTCCTCGGACTATGAGGACTCACCAACTGTTGGATGCAGATATAGATGCTCGAACTACTTACGCTGCTGATACTGAGCACCTGAACCTACATTATGAGACAATGTAGCATATAGACATATATGTGGATCAGTACTTTGAGGATGTACTGAGTATATGAGGGTGAAGTGCATAAGTAAAATATTATCTCATCAACATAATTTATAGAACAATGCATGCTAAATATAAATGACTTACATTAGATGGAATATCTGAAATATTAAAATTTGAAATTATGAATAGAAAAACATACTTTATAAATCTAGTGAGTCATAACATCTAGTTCTGAAAGATGTACTATTATTCTGTCTATAAATCGTGCTAAGTGTAGAAAGGACTTACTTTTGTAATTGAAATCTAAAAACTGAAATCTATAGCTAATATCTTTCTGTAAAGCATAATCTGAGTAAAGTTGTGAGCCTTTACACTTAGTTTTCTTAAAAGATATTCTGTTAATCTTTTACTTTAACTAGCAGGAAGGTTCTTCTAATCGACATAAACCATATAAGCTAACATGGAGTCTAACGTCTCGTTCTCTTAAGGGGAAAACCTCATGATGAGGAGAGGTGTCATACTCTTGCCAAGGAGTATAACCTGAGCTAAGTGATCACATCTGTAACTGCCATCCACATAGAAGTGGGAATAATCTGATAATCTGTACCTACATTGGCTACGTAGTTCTGTGAAAGATAGAGCACGCTAATTCCACACTTTCCGCTCGGTGCTAAATACTACTCCCTTTAAGCTGTGCTTGTTCTATTGAAAATCCACTTTAAAACTAGCATAAGGGTTTATTCTGAAACCAATTATTCTTTTATCTGATTAAGTCTGTAAATAAAGTTGTTCTAAATTCTGTAATCTATAATAAATCCATAAAATGGATTTCAAATCTTATCTAAAGATCAAAAGATCAAAGCTTTACTGAATAATCTAAAAATAATCTGATCATAAAATGCTTAAAGCATCATCTTTCTTGAAATATCAACGTATAAACTTAGGCTTAATAACCCATGCAGCAATCTCATATCAAAACATCATAATAATCATGCTTGGTAATGAAAACAATGATAATTCATCTCAAAATCTGGAAATTACTGCAATAGACATGAAAATATGAAAGTAAACATGCAATTCAACTTCTAAAATCACTTGAAAACTCATAATCTTGCAATTAGCAATAATGGGTATGAACCCTAATTTACAAGTCATGTATAATCATTCAAAATCATATGAATTTGTAATTAAAACTTAGCTTTGGGAACAAGGATGAAAGAGGATCCCTGTTCATAAACCCCACATATCTTGGTAGATGATTAGATGAAGAATCTTGGATTTTGGATTCCTATTTGAGTTCTTGAAGATGAGTTCTTGATTATCTTGTCTTGGGAATCCTCAATTAAAAGCTTTCTTAGAGAAATAATGGTGGAATTTGATTTCTTGGAGAAGAAGCTTTGAACTCTAGGGGTTTTATTTGAGAGAGGATTGATGAATAATGAGCATAATAGGCTTAGAATGGGTTTAATATTATGTTTTTCATGAATTGGGGGCTTGAGAATTGACCAAAATACCTCTTTTAAACTTCTAAATGGAACTGGAAAAGGGAACAAAAATTCAATTTAGCTGGCCATCGTGACGCGTCACTATCACGGTGGCTCACTGGAAAATGATGAGTGGAAACTGAAAGATCTCTGCGACACCGAGCTATGGTGGAGCACCTTTGGAATGCCATTTAGGCCATCAACGCGAGGCGGAGCTATCGCGTTTGTCTACTGAAAATTGCTAAATGGGAAATTGTGCTCCTCCGCGATGCGGGCAAATCGCGGAGGTCAACTGGATTTGACAAATGTGAAATTTCCTTTCTGCTTTACTAAAAATGCCCTAATATCTCAATCGAGTATCGAATTTGGGCAAAATTGGTATCAATGGAAAGCTTATTCAATTTTCACACAATGGAGGGTCTAAATCTAGAGAATTCTATATGAAATAAGAAGGTAGTCATTTTTAAAGATAAACTTTGACATTCTAGGAGAGAGATTAAACTAGGAAAAGTACAGGTCAACTCCAATTCATTAGCCACATTAACAATCCTCTGCAGAACCATATAAGGACCAACAAATCGAGGACTAAGATTCCCCTTTTTACCAAACCATATAACCCTCTTCCTGGGAGATACCTTTAAGAACACCCTATCCCCAACTTCAAACTACAAGTCTCTATGACTTATATCCGGATAGGACTTTTGGTGACTTTGAGTAGCGTTAAGGCTATCCCGAGTCACCTTTACTTTTTCCATAGCCTGATAAACTAAGTTCGGACATATCTGCCTCACCAAGCTCAAACTACCCAATAGGAGATCTACACCTCCTACCATATAATACCTCAAAAGAGGCCATACCAATACTAGAATAATAGCTATTGTTGTAAGAAAACTCCACCAAAGGTAGATGCTCAAACCAATTGCCACTATAATCAACTATGCATGCCCGAAGAATATCCAACAATGTCTGAATAGTCCATTTCGCTTGTCCATCCGACTGCGGATAAAAATATTACTCAGACTAACCTTCGTACCCAACTCTCTCTGAAAAGACTGCCAAAAGTGAGATAAAAACTGCGTACCATGATCAGAGATAATTGAAATAGATACGCCATGTTGCTTCACAACTTTTTGAAGATATAATTTCAAATAATCCTTCGCTGAAAAGGTAGACCTCACTGGCAAAAAGTGAGCAGACTTCGTCATCCTATCCATGATGACCCTAGTCAAATCAAATTGATTCCGAGAATGAGGAAGACCAGTAACAAAATCTATATTGATTACCTCCTATTTCCATTCGGGTAAATAAATTTCTTAATACAACCCACCAGGCGTTATGTGCTCAACCTTAACTTGTTGACACACCACGTACTTGGCTACAAAATTAGCCACATCCCTTTTTATACTATTCCACCAATATATCTTCTTGAGATCATGATACATTTTTATCAAATCGGGATGAATAACATAGCGTGATTTATGTGCCTCAGCCAATATACTTTGTCGCAAACCATCAACATTAAGAACACACAACCTCCATTGGTACCACTGATCTTAAAGAACCTTACCTTTTGCCCATCAACATCACTCTTGATTTTCATCAAGATAAGATCTACCACTTGCTTCTCCTTAACCTCAGCACCAAGAGACAGCCTAACAACTCCCTGAACTATCACACCACCACCCTTGGAGTCCAAGGACGAACTCCAAGATTGGCCAAGCGGTGAATATCCTTCACCAATTCCAGTTTTCTCTTCTCCATATGAGTCAAAGTCCCTATAGATAACCTACTAGTAGCATCAGTAACCATGTTAGCTTTACCTGGGTGATATTGAAGACTTATATCATAGTCCTTGAGAAGCTCCAACCATCTTCTTTGCTTGAGATTTAGCTCCCTCTAAGTGAACACATGCTGTAGACTCTTATGATCAGAAAAGATGTCCACGTGCACTCCATACAAGTAATGCCGCTAGATTTTCAAAGCAAAAACCACCGCCAACAGCTCCAAATCATGAGTTGGATAATTCCTCTCATGCACCTTCAACTGCCTAGAAGGATAGACAATCACCTTCCCATGCTTTATTAAGACACAACCAATTCCCACCCTAGATGCATCACAATAAACTACAAACCCTCACTGCCCTCAGACAATGTCTAAACTGGAGCCGAAGTAGCTTATCATTAAGCTTCTCAAAATTCCCCTCACAAGCATTCGACTAACAAAACTTCACCCTTTTCTGAGTCAATCTAGTCAAAGGAGCAACTATCATCGAAAAGCTTTCCACAAATCATCTATAATATCTAGCCAAACCCAAGAAACTCTGAATATCAATCAGAGTCGTGGTTCTAGGCCACCCTTTAACCACTGTCACCTTTTAAGGATCCATCATAATCACCTCACTAGAAATAATATGACCCAAGAAAGTCACAGCATTCAACCAAAACTCACAATTAGAGAACTTGGCATACAACTGTTGTTCCTTCAAGGTCTGCAATACCACACAGAGATGATAGCATAATCCACCACACTCTTTGAATAAACCAGAATGTCATCAATAAACACAACAATAAAGAGATCCAAAAATTGCCTGAACACCCTGTTTATCAAATCCATAAAGGCCATTGGAGCATTAGTCAAACTAAATGCATCACCAAGTATTCAAAGTGACCATACCAAGTATGAAAAGTTATCTTAGGGATATTCTCCTCTCCAATCTTAAGATGATGATACCCAGACCGAAGATCTATCTTAGAAAAGAACTTGGCACCTTGCAGCCAATCAAACAAGTTATCTATCCCTGGAAGAGGATACTTGTTCTTGACTGTTACCCTATTCAACTACCAATAGTCAATGCATATTTGAATGGAATCATATTTCTTACGTACGAACAACACCAGTGCAACCCACAGGGACACACTAGGACAAATAAACCCCTTATCCAGAAAATTGTTAAGTTGCTCCTTGAGTTTTCTCAACTCAGTCGGATCCATTATATAAAGAGGAATAAATATTGGATGAGTGTTCTGAATCAGATCAATACCAAACTCTATTTCCCTATCCAGAGAAACACCAGGAAGATCATTTGAAAATACCTTAGAAAACTCATTTACCACTGAAACCGAATGAAAAGAAGGATCCATAGAGTTAGAATCTTTAACCCAGACTAATTGATAAAGGCAACCCTTAGAGATTAACCTCTAAGCTCTAAGATAAGAAATGAAACTCCTCCTAGAAGCTAGAAAACCATTCTCCCATTTCATAACCGGTTCACCAGAGAACCTAAAGATAACCTTACGGGTCCGATAATCTAAGGGCGCATAATAAGAATACAACTAATCCATCCTTAGAATAACATCAAAGTCTACCATATCCAGTTCAAACAAATCCATCAAAGTCTACCTATCGCCAACAGATACCACACCCTCTATAGACCCTTTCAGTAATAATCGAGTTACCTATATGGATAAAAATAGAAAAAGGATCCAAAATAATTTCTGGATCAAAACCAATACATACAACCACAAATAGGGTCACATAAGAAAGAGTGGATCCTGGGTCAAACAGACAATACACTTCACGAGAAAAGAGTTGTAATGTACCAGTAATGATATCAAGAGATGCCTCATATTCCTGCCAAGATGCAAGAGCATACAACCTATTCTGGACAACACTAGAACTAGGAGTAGTAACCGACGAAAAAGCACCACCACCAGGTGCAGGAGCAGAAGATAAAGCAACCAAAACTTTATTTGCTCCTGTAGCAACCTTATTAATCAGATAATTCCTGAGCATATGATTAGGATGGTATACTTGAAACACTTATCCCTTCCTTCGTCACAATAACCCTGATGAGGATGACCACAGATCTAGCAAGGAGGGCATGAAAAAATTGACTGACCTCCTACTCACTTGAGATTAGGCACCCTGTGCCTAGAAATTATCACCACCTTGAAGACGCCTATCACCTAACTACCTCGAGTAAGGAGCACTAGTAGTAAAGAAGGAAGCAAAACTTCCCTACTTCTTTTTTATCCATTTACCTCCATCTTGACCACCTTGCAACTGAGCAGTACCTTGCTCAGAGAATCTACTCCTTTTACCCATCCTTTCCCCAAACTCTGTCTGTTTACTCTTTTCTTTCTCCACCTGTTGTATGTGGACAACCAACCTAGAAATATCCATATCCTTGATCAACGAAGCAATCTTGCTTTCAAGGATCAAATCCTGAGATAGCCCAGAAGCTAACTTTCTTATTCTCACTCTTATGTCATCCACCAAATTAGGAGCATACCTTGACAACTGATGAAATTTTAAGGCATACTCCTTGATAGACATTCTCTCTTACTTAAGATTCACAAAATCCTCTATCTTTGCCTCCCTCAGCTGTTGAGAAAAGAACTGATCCAGAAAAACATTAAAAAAGGCATTCTATAAGGATGACTCCTCCACATTACCTCTACCCCAGTCCCACTCCTCATACCATTGATACACAATATTTTTAAGCTGCTAAGTTTACACCTTCCACATTAGTAGCCTGCATTACTGTGAATATATTCTCCATTTTATCCATGAAATCCTGAGGATCCTCTTTCATCTTCACACCAATAAAAGTAGGAGGATTTAACTTTATTAATTGGCCAACCCTTGTGGCCTCAGTAGGAAACCCACCAGATGCATCCCGCTTAGCCTGAGCAGCGACCAATTGAGTAATAGCAACTGAAGGAGCTCCAGAATAATCAGGGATGTGACCCTGAGAACGAGTGCAAACTCCAGGTGTAGGACGTACCCCATCAACATCTCCCAGATAGGATAAAAGAATTTTCTTGTGTTTCAGATCATTAAGGCATGATCTGAAAAGTGAATAACCAAGGATCAGATAAGATTCCAGGACTTAGACTCCAAGCTTGAAAATAGAATACCAAGAAAGTGAAATATTCCTAAATGCCCTATAACCTCTCTCTTATAAGTGTGGTGCACAACACATCTTTAAAAGAGACTCTACCAGACACAACTTTGTGGACTCCCACTTGACCATGAACCTAAATGTCTGATACCAAATTGACCCGACCTGACCCGGGGCCTTATCGTAATGGGTCTCCTAAGTCCAATCGGGGCCGTAGTCTACCTCCGTTACCCAACCTAACCTTTAACCACATGCTCTGAGTTGGATGAATTTTGAATTATAACAAGATAGCATAAATATATAGATTACAGACTTTGGGATTGGTCTATACCGAGACCGACCCAAATGTGTCCGACCATCCCATACCAACATCCAACCATACCAAGTCAAATAACCATAGATCCAACCATAACCAAATAAGTTCCATTAATAATTAAATAATCCCAAAATAAAATACGATGGAACAACCAACAATCTCGCAAACCGGTGTCATCCTTAATACCATTGCTAATACTAAGGCCTGCACTAATACTGATCCCGCTTATACCAACCCATAGTAGTTTAACAAAGGCCTCTAACCAAAAGAATACCAAAATCCAATTGGGACATGCCCCCAACCATAGCCAAAACCAATACCCATAAATAAATCAAAGTATAAAATAACATCAATGAAATAGAGCCTTACGAATAGATGAAAGCTCACCACTTCAATCCAAAGCTGATCCCCAAATGTCCAAATGCTATACAGGAGGAGTAGAACGGCCGATTCTTGTATCACGTGGGGATACAATCGCTCAAAAATGGGTTGGCGGGTGAACACTAGCATGAACTCAGGATAAGAATAAAATAATGCCATTTATGAAACCAAGTAAAACCATTCATAATGCATACAACCATACATATACATATATATATATACATACATATATATATATTCATGTCGGGAAAGGTAATCAGGTTTAGCATGCCTTTAAAACCTTTACCTGGGCTATGTAGCTTTGCCGTCCTAAACCAACCATGGGCTATATGGGTTCAGTTGCCCCTGCTGAAAGGGCCCCAGTGTGTGAAGTCACACGACCAAAGAAAAAAACTTGAGATGACTAGTACATCCCCAAAAATATAAAGTGTAGCATTATGCACACGGTTGGTAGGACCAACCTCATATCAGCAAATATGAGTTTTCAGTTTAGGTCTCCCCCTCCCAGGACATCCACCTTCTATGACTTTGCTACACATCCCCCTTTAAGCTTAATTAAAACCATTAACAAACAACCAAACCTTTATCCATTTATTATTAACCAAGGCCATTAGTAGTGGTATCGTTATACCGACTATAACTTACAAGTGTTGTCCTTAGCCAAACCTTTTTAAGATCATTCCCATGTACCCATAGATCATATTATCTAATTGACTTGAGGGATTTCCATGTACCTCACAAGTATGTTTATTAAGCCAAACCATTCCAAAACTATTTATACCATTCATATTATTTAGGGTTCCATTACTCAGTTTGAACCATGCATAAGTTCCATTGAAAACACAATATTATAATATGAGCATTGTTATAAGCATTTTATCAAACATATTGGGGGCATAGTATTTCCCAAACCAATTCCAATTACCAATAACCATTCCCATGCGATCCAATCATCCAAAACCACCATTCAAGCATATAAAACATAATTAAAATATAGGAAAATCATAACCACACATTTATAAACAAGACTCCCAAATCATATTTGAAAACCCAAAACTAGAAAATATTCAAACCATGCAAACATTGTATAAAACTATGCTTTAGCCAAAATTAAATATGAGGGAAGAGAACATACCTTAAACCAAGAAGATGATGGAGAGAAATCACCAAGACAAGCTTTAATTTACTCCCTAAGATGAAATCCTATCTTTCTTTGCCCAAAACTACTAGAGAGAATTTAAGAGTGTTTCCTAAGTATTTAAGAATAGAATAATAGGGTAAATGCCCTCCTAAGTGTAATATAAGTCATGGGACATCATTAGGATGAGTGAGAAAATATCCAAATTGCCCTCACTTAAACTACATTAAATTCCCATCATAGGGTAAGACTGACCCTTACGAGTCGTACCCAACCTTTATGAGTGGTACTCTCCTCTCGTAACCTAGGCCTTACTCTTGAACCCAACACCGGCCAAGGTATGACACACCCAAACCTAATTCATATCTAAGTATATGACCAGTACCCATAAACTGTACCTTAGCAAAATAGAATTCCAGGAGGTTTGAACACTGTCCACTATACAAGTCTAAGGTACAAATCATACCCTATCTTATGGCTCATAGTGAGCCAGTCGTACTCCGATGTAACCTAAGTTAATGATTAAGTCAAGGAATCAAATGATCCGTATCCACCAGTATGACTCATATCACCAAGTTGTACCCATTCCAGTAACCAAAATCTGTTTCACCAACCAACACTGGTCAGCATACGACTGGACCATACCACTTATACCCACGAGTTGTATTGGGTCCAGAGTCTCGAAATCTAGGAAATTTTCTAAGTTCCAGAAACCAGGGTATTTTAATTTGGTACGAAGGAATATATTTTCCATGGAAAATGATTTATTATAAAATATTTTCTTTGAAAATAAGTGGGTTTTTCATCACAATCTAAAAATGGACCATGATGACACTTATTGTAGCACAACTTTAATAAGTAAGATAATAACCTAAACTAATAAAGGAATACATAAATACAATAATAAACATCCAAGTGAGACTTACAGAATGAAGTCAAGCCAAACATGAAGTATAATTACTATAGAACATGAAGGAAATCCATTCCCAAAATTTGGTGTCATAACGTAGCATAAGAACATCTAGTAAAATATCCAGAATTAAAAAATACATAGTCTATCTCTGAAATCAGAACAATGACAACTCACAAATAAAAGAGTTCCGAAGTCGATTTTGATAAGCTTAGAGTGGCCAGTACCTCAAACTATCACTAACTCCACTACATGAATCAACCTCTGTGAATCTTAATCGTGCTAGGATCTGCACAAAAGATCATAGTAGGCGTGAGTGTGGTCTGCTTGTACTCAGTAGATATCATAGATCAATTAAGCAGAGCAAAAAATATGAGAAGTAAAATATACTATGAGTACATGATCTGCAAATAGAAAAGTCCCAAACAGTAACTCACACCGTATCACTAACAATTTTAATATATACAAGTACACAGAAACATCAACAACCTAGTATAAAGGAGAAATACAGGAAAATAAAAAACAAGTTAAGAAAACTAAGAAAAAAATAATATGCGAACGTAAATGCAATGCAATGTGGATAGAATGAATGATGAAAGTCATCACATGACTTTCCGTATACATCCACCGAGCTCGTAGCTACCAAGTAGAACCCATGGGGGGTTCGTAACCCATATAATGTATCTCATACTCAATCTTAATCTCAGCTATTCTCTCTGGCTCGTGTTCACAGATAGGGTTTTCATAGAAATATCTCATTTTTTCACAAAAATAGTATTTTCCAGTATACCAATATCTTATGAATGTATATGTATGGAATGAGGATGTAATGCTCACAATCAACTAAAATGATGATATTCAATCTATCCAACACAAAATAAATACTTGTGAGCCCAGAAATTAATTCAATATGTTTATAATTCATGATTATCAACTGCAATTAGGCACCATCAGAATAAATACACACGTAAAGCATCATTAATATAATATTAACTCCCAACTCAGGTATTTTATCATGGTAAAAGCAACTAATGTTCAAATAAGATCTATATTAGCAAAATAAGCCCTCGCACGAGCATAATATCTAGAATAAAGACATTTAGATGGGCATATAAAGCCAATAATGTCAAATAAAAAGCTCCCATATGAGCACACAACTGTAAAAGTAATCTTGAAATATAAAATCCATAGTTATTTTCCCCAACCCATAACATGCTTTACTTATTCATTAACTATCCATCTTAATATGAAAGAAATTAAGTCATAACCTAAAAATGATGAAATCCCGATCTAAAGTACTTCAACACAGAGCCTTCCCCTTGCAAACGACCTCAAAATCAACTACAATATTTAAAAATAGAACCTACGCATTAAAAGAATGCTAATGATACCTATACTGCTCATATTTCAGTCAGATCCAAAATGAATTCGAAAATTGAGTTAAAAAACAAGAGGGATAAAGCTGGAATTTTATTTTAAAACATATTCTCCAAGGTTGTAGAAGTCTATAGAAAAAAATCCTTGTGAAAATAGGTTAATATCGAATTTCAAAATGAAGAAAAATTCTTTTTAAACTTTATTAGTAAAAACTTCAATTTTCCACTTTCAAATATGATTTAAATATGTATTTAAATATATAATCAATGAGGAATAGTGGAATTATGAGTTTAGATGTCACCCACATGAAAATCAACGTTGACATTCTTGAAAATTGCCTTTTTTGAAGCTTGGAGGTCCAAAAATTGAGTAAAATCATGAAAATGGAGTATTTACACAGTTCTATGAATAGTAACTCGCGAATACGATCAACACTTTTGCGAGGATCAACACTGACCAAGCCATTAAATTGGCCTTCATGTTCACAACCAAGGCTTTATGTTTGCGGCCAAGGCTAATTAATCAGGTCTTCGTGTTTTCCACAACCTCATTGTGTTTGCAAAGAAGGACCCCACTGCCATTCGCGATCGCGACCACTACCTCACGATCACAATGAAGGGTGATTTACTTCTCCACATTTGCAACCAGGTTCCTGTGTTCACAAAAAAGGAAATCACCCTTCATCATGTTTGTAAAGAAGGATCCATGCACGGATGTCATCTTTGCATGTTTTAAATTTTACAAATAGACCCTCAAAATTTATTTGGGACCCGACAAAAGTAAACTATAAATGTTACCAGGCTAATTTTGATGTCCCAGACTAAATGGTGATGTTGGATTTTCAAAAAAAAGGTCTTTATCAATACATTAGCCCTTAAGACCCTATTTGACCACTTTCTAAATGAAGGGTCAAAATAAGATATAAAAGTTCCAAAGCCTAATCAATCTTGTTACTAACCCAAATTTAACATTTTGGATCTGTTGGCATAATTTGTTTTGCCATCTGACACTTAAAACAATAAATATTGATCAAATTTAACTATATGGCTTCTCAAGCCTCTACAAACTTTTAACTCATACAAATCAGTCCTAATCGCATCAAAAACTATGCCAACCATATCTGAACCTTAAAAAAATATGTAACAATATCGAAGAAGAGAAAAATGGTCAAAATATATAAAAATAAAAAATTAATAAATTTAAGTTATTGCAGAATCCACCACTAAAAATCTAGTTCGTCCTTGAGCTAAGTGTAAAAAAATTCCTAAATCAATAAAAAACTGAGGGTAACTACTATGCATGTCGGACTTGACATCCCATGTAGCCTCCTCAATAGGACGGTGTCTTCCTTGAATCTTAACCGTAATAATTTCTTTAGAACATAACTATTTCATATTTCCTAGCTAAAATGGACACTATCTTGTCAATAAAGGTCAACATCTCATCAAACTGAGCTGAACCCGACCGAAGTAATGAGACTCATACGGGATATAGAGCTGAAGCATAGACACATAAAAACTACATAAACGACTGAAAAGTATGGAGGCAAGGCCAACTCATGATCAACCTCCTCAACTGTCCCAGATAGTCCCCTCTTCCCAAACCTCATCACACCCTTCATGGATGATCCACAAAGAAAGATTCAATTACTAATACCTAACTTCAAGGCAAGTAGCCTATGATTTTCATGACTCTTTTGCCTACTCTGAGATACTTGAAGCCTATCTTGAATAACCTAAACTCTATCCAAATACTCGGGAAGCAATTCGGTACTACAATGTCTAACCTCTGAAGTCTCAAACTAACCAAAAAAACATCGACAACGCCTCAAAAGGGGGTATCTCAATACTCGAATAATAGCTCTTAATATAGGTGAACTCCACCAAGGAAAAATGTCGCTCCCACTAACCTCCAAAATCCATAACACATGCATGGAGAATATTCTCCAAAACCTTAATAGTTCATGATGTTATGTGTATTTATGCACTCTAGTGTAGCTATTCTAGCTTGTTTAGTCTTGTTTTGAGGAGAATTCATGTGCTTAATAAGTGAATAATGGTATAAATAAGAATATAAGTGTTCAAGGATGTGATTATGATATTTAGAAGTGTTTTCAAATAAGTTTGGGGTTAAATTGATTAATTAGAGTTTAGACGGGAAAACTAGTTATACTAGCTTGAGCTAGGTGATTGTTCTAGTCTCTCGTGTTGGATTCTAATATGTTAAATGAGTTCCTATTGGTTTTATTATGTAAATATGTGTGGAAAAACTTGTTTGTAATGTGCAAAGTGTAATCGAATCAAGTCAAGAGAAAAAATAAAATGTTAAAGATTAAGCGAGCGAGCCTAGTCTTAGCTCGTGTTTCTTACTCATCATTATGAATGTTATGTTGTTTTGAGCTCTAATCCATGGTGTTTGATGATGTAGGATTCTTGTGGATTTGATTATGGTGATGTATGGATGTTGAACAAGCTGGAAATTGAAGAAAAAACAACACCAAAATCTTGGAATTCAAAGAAAAATAATATCACAGGGCATGGGACACAAAGATGAATGTTGAACACTTAACCAAATATTTGGATTCAATTTCTAGTAGCTATAGGTAATATGCCCGTGATAAAGGCTCCAAAGCAGACCTATTTTCCTTAAAGAAATATGTGAAGTGCAATTCCAGTAAAGGAGTGCTAATAGACAGCGTCGCATGCTCCATAGCTGTGGAATAGTGGCTGCATCGCATGCTCCATAACGGTGGAATGGTTCCCACATCACATGCTTCATTCCTATGCAGAAAGGCATGTGCAACATGCTCTATTTCAGTGCTCCCATGCATGCGCAACACCCTCTACTACCATGCTCTCATGCATGTGATATCTTGCACTCCTATAAGGATTAGGATTGGCCCACTATAAATACACTACATTCTACACACTTTAGATTATCTATTATCTTTGTATCTTGAAACATCTTGGAGATTAAAGAGGAGGCTGCTACTACGTAATTTAGGTTTTACATTCTCTTATTTAGCTTTCTATCAGATTATATCATGTATTCATCAGTGATGATTACGGTTATGACTCTTAGTGGCTAAAAACTCCCTTTCCGTGGTTAAAGCCAAGAACATGACTACTATCATTTTAGATTAATTTCGTTTAATTCGCTTATCATATTTGGTTGCTTGTTTTTTCTTGTTTTAATTATTTTGAGGATTGATCACCCCTAGATACATGTATTATTGACCTTTTAATCTCGGGAGAGGGAATAGGGAGATAGAACGTGGGGATAAACAAAGTAGGGTTTGTATTCTTTAATAAACTAGGGAATTCAAATTAGCGTCCAGGATAGGGATGTACCTAGAAGCCTTACTTGATTAACACGTAGCATGATAGCTTTAAGAACTTAATTGGATTATTGTAACCCTTCTCAATGATGTAGTTGTAGTGTCCAAGTTAGGTAAATGATTAGAGGTCGAGAGGCCATGATCATGCGATTAACCCTACGAATCAACAACCAAGATTAGCGAGTTAACAAATGAAGTTCAATAACATAGTAGGATTATTCGAAATGATTTAACCCTAGGATTTCTCCTATTGATTGTCTCAAGACCTTTATTTTATGCATTTTTTTTACTTTATTTTAGTTTACAAATATTCAAAACTCACTTTTGGTTCTGCTTGCATCAATTAATCTAAATTGTGAACTAGAATTGAACAGTCATTAGAAAAAGTCCCTGTAGAATCAATATTCGGCTTTTTCGAAGGCCACTTTATTACTTGGTAAACCATGTACACTTGCGTGTGCACTTGGTCTTGGACCGAAAAAGGATTACCAATACAATTCCTCAGCATGCAAATATGGAAAACCAGATGAACCAAACCTAAACTAGAAGGCAACTCCAGTTCGTAAGCAATATTACCAACTCTCTGCAAAATCATATAAGGACCAATAAATCAGGCACTCAGTTTATCTCTTTTGCAAAACCGCACCACTCCCTTCATGGGAGACACCTTGAGGAACACCCTATCCCCGACCTCAAACTTCAAGTCTTTACGTCTAACATCCGCATAGGACTTTTGTCAACTTTGGGCAGTTTTAAGCCTATCTTGAATCACCTTGACCTTCTCCATCGCTTGATAAACCAAATCCGGGCCAAACATGTCATCCTCTCCATGATCAAACCAACCAATAGGAGATCTATACCTCCTCCTACCATACAATGCCTCAAAAGGAGCCATACCAATACTCAAATAATAGCTATTGTTGTAAGTAAACTCTACCAAAGGTACATGGTTAACCCAACGGCCACCATAATCAATTACGCAAACCCAAAACATATCCTCCAATGTTTGAATAGTTCTCTCCATTTGACCATCCTACTGTGGATGAAAAGCAGTACTCAGACTAACCTTAGTCCCTAACCTTTTCTGAAAATAATGCCAGAAGTGAGACATCAACTGCATACCACAATAAAAAATAATCAAAAAAGAAGCCTATGCAGCTTCACAATCTCCTAAAGATACAACTTCACATAATCCTTCGTCGAAAGGGCAGTCCGCACTAGCAAGAAGTGAGCAGACTTAGTCATCCTATCCATGATGACCCAAATTGAATCATACTAATTCTGAGATCGGGGAAGACCAATAACGAAGTCCATATTAATCACGTCTCACTTCCATTAGGGAAAATCAATTACTTGGTACAACCCTTCTAGCCTCATATGCTTAACCTTAACTTGTTGACACACCATACACTTGGCCACAAAATCTGTCACATCTCTCTTTATGCCATTCCACTAATAGATTTCCTTGAGATCATGATACATCTTAGTCGAGATAGGATGAAAAACATAGAGCAACTCATGTGCCTTAGCCAAAATCCTTTGTCGCAACCCGTCGACATCAAGAACACACAACCTCCCTTGGTACTGTAAAGTACCATCACCACTGATCTGAAACACCACTACCTTTTCCCCACCAACGTCACTTTTGATTTTTATCAAGACAAGATCCAACACTTGCATCTCCTTAATCTCTGTACCAAGAGACGATCAAACCACTTTTTGTACCACCATACTGCTATCCTTGGAGTCCAAGAAATGAAGTTCATAAATGCTTTCAGAGCATTGGTCAACCCAAATGACATCACTAAGAACTTAAAATTCCTATACCAAGTACGAAAAGACACCTTAGGGATATACACCTCCCTAATCATAAGCTGATGGTACCCATACCAAAGATTTATCTTTGAAAAGAACTTGGCACCTTGCAAATGGTCAAACAAGTCATCTATCCGAGGAAGAGGATACTTGTTCTTGACCGTCACCTTATTCAACTACCTATAGTCAATGCATATTCGAAGGGAACTATCCTTTTTGAGCTCAAACAACACCAGTACACCCCATAGAGAAACACTAGGATGAGTAAACCCCTTATCCAGAAGATCCTTAAGTTTTTTCTTGAGTTTCTTCAACTCAGCCGGAGCCATTCTATATGGAAGAGTATTAAACGAGTGTGCGAAAGCAAATCAATACCAAACTCTATTTTCCTATTTGGAGGAACACCAGGAATATCATCCAATAAAACCTCTAGAAACTCATTAACCACAGGGACCAAAGACAAAGAAGGACCTTCTAAGTTAGAATCTTTATCCTAGACCAAGTGATAAAGAAACCCCTTGAAGATTAACCTCCGAGCTCTACGATAAGAAATAAACCTTTCTCGAGGATTTAAAGAACCACCTTTCTATTCTATAATTGATTCACCAGGGAATTTAAAGATAACCTTAAGGGTCCGACAATCCAAAGATGCATAACAAGAATGTAACCAATCCATACCCAAAATTACATCAAAATCTACCATATCTAAATCAAATAGATCCACCAAGGTCTCCTTGTCACCAATAGATACCACACACCTCCTATAGACCCTTTTAGTAATAATCGAGTCTCCTATTTGGGTAGAAATAGAAAAAGGATTCGAAATAACTTTTGGATCGAATCCAAAAGATAGAACCACATATGGAATCACATAAGAAAAAGTGGACCTCGAATCAAGCTAATAATATACATTATGAGAGAAAAGCTATAATATACTAGTAACACTTTCAGGTGATGACTCAAATTCTTGTCAGGATACCAAAGCATACAACTTATTCTGACCAACACTAGAACTAGAAGCAGTAACAGAAGTAGATACCATACCACTAGGTGCAGAAGCAGAAGATGAAGACACAAGAATCTTATTCGCCACCGTAACAACCTTATTGACTAAAAAATCCATGAGACAATGGTGTTCCTGGCCATGCTTGAAGCATTGTAACTTTCTTCATTGCAATAACCCCAATGACCACAGGGACCAAAGACAAAGAAGGACCTTCTAAGTTAGAATCTTTATCCTAGACCAAGTGATAAAGAAACCCCTTGAAGATTAACCTCCGAGCTCTACGATAAGAAATAAACCTTTCTCGAGGATTTAAAAAACCACCTTTCTATTCTATAATTGATTCACCAGGGAATTTAAAGATAACCTTAAGGGTCCGACAATCCAAAGATGCATAACAAGAATGTAACCAATCCATACCCAAAATTACATCAAAATCTACCATATCTAAATCAAATAGATCCACCAAGGTCTCTTTGTCACCAATAGATACCACACACCTCCTATAGACCCTTTTAGTAATAATCGAGTCTCCTATTTGGGTAGAAATAGAAAAAGAATTCGAAATAACTTTTGGATCGAATCCAAAAGATAGAACCACATATGGAATCACATAAGAAAAAGTGGACCTCGAATCAAGCTAATAATATACGTCATGAGAGAAAAACTATAATATACTAGTAACACTTTCAGGTGATGACTCAAATTCTTGTCAGGATGCCAAAGCATACAACTTATTCTGACCAACACTAGAACTAGAAGCAGTAACAGAAGTAGATACAATACCACTAGGTGCAAAAGCAGAAGATGAAGACACAAGAATCTTATTCGCTACCGTAACAACCTTATTGACTAAAAAATCCATGAGACAATGGTGTTCCTGGCCATGCTTGAAGCATTGTACCTTTCTTCATTGCAATAACCCCAATGAGGATGACCACAAAATTGAAAAGGAGGACACAAAGAAACTGACTGACCTTGGCTCGCCTGAGATTGGGCAACCTGTGCTCGAGAAATGTCAGCACCTTGATGACACATATCTCTCGACTGGTAAGAAGCACTAGCAAAAAATAAGCCAAAGCTCCCCCACTTCTTTTTCTACCACTTGTAACCATATCTACCACCCTAAGACTGAGAACTTCCCTAATTAGAGAACCTACTCCTCTTTCCCTGCCCATCTTTAAACTCCGTTTGCCTCCTTTTCTCATTCTCAACCTGATGCATATGAACAATCAACCTTGAGATATCCACATTATTATTCAACAAGGTAGTTTTGCTTTACAGAATCAAATATCTATTCAACCCAAAGGCGAACTTCCTTATTCTCAACTTCAGATCAGCTACTAAGTCAAGAGTATACCTTGATAGCTGATGGAACTTCAAAGCATATTCCTTTACTAATATCCTCCCTTGCCTGAGGTTCACAAAATCCCCCATCTTAGCTTTTATCATCTCTTGAGGAAAGAATTGATCCAAGAAGGCATTAGAAAAGGCCTCCCACAATCCTTCCTATTCCTTATCACTTCTATCCCTGTCCCACTCCTTAGACCATTGATAAGAAACATCCTTAAGCTGATAAGTTGCAAGGTTAACCCCCTCTACTTTAGTAGCCTACATCACTTGAAAGATCTTTTTCATCTCATCCAAGAAGCCCTATGGATCCTCTTCTACCTCCACTCTAGTAAAAGCTGGAGGACCCATCTACATAAATTGACCAAACCTTGTGGCCATAACAGAAAAAGCACCAGCTGTACCCTGCTCAGCCTGAAAAGAAACCAGTTGGGCAATAACATGAATAGACTGACAAAATTCTGCATTCATCACATTTCCCTAAGGGACCTGAGGCGAACTAGCCGAAATAAGAGGAACTCTAGCACCATCAGGAATAGGACTATAAGATTAAAGATGTACTCTCGATGTAGGACGTATCCCTTCAACATTATCCCCAAATGGGACTAAGAATTTCCTTATGTTCCAAATCTAGAAGGCATGATCTGAAAGACGAGAAAGCAAGGATTAGAGAGGATTTCAAGATTGAGAACTCAAGCTTAAATATAGGATACCAAGAAAGTAAAACATTCCTAAGTATCTTACAACTTTTCTCTTATGAGTGTGGAGCGCTTTACTCTCCTAAAAGAGACTCTACTTGACACAACTTTGTGGACTCCCAAGTGACCATGAACCTAGGATCTGATACCAACTTGACACGATCGGACCTCAGGCCCTGTTGCAATGGGCATCCTAAGTCCAACTAAGACCGAGGACCACCTCTTGTTGCCCAATCTAACCACCTATATCCAGCCTTAGATGGGCTGGATTTTGAGCATGTAATAAGATAGCATAAATTCTGTCATAAAGACTCTAGGATAGGGTCACAATCATGACTGAACCAACTAAGTACACTGGTACCAAATCAATCATCCAACCATACCAAGCCAAACCAAAGGCCATAAACTAGGTCATAACCAAAGAGAATACCAAAAAATAATATAATTTATCCCAAAATGTAGTAGGATAGAGGCTAATAATATGATCCAATGATGTCAGTCCACTAGCTTATTCCAATGCCAAGACTGACACTAATACCGATCCTACCCATACCAACCCCCGGAAGTACCACAAAGCCTCTATCCAAAAGAGTAAATAAATCTGATTAGGACATGGACCCCAACCATGGCAAAACCAATATCCAAAATAAAGTCAAAACATTTAACAATATCCGTAACATGAAATGATTCCTTCTAAAAGGATAAAAGCTCACCACTTTAGTCCAAATGCTGACCCCAAGTCAATCACTATGTAGGAGGAGTCAAACGGTCGGTTCCTGTATTGTGTGGGTATACAACCTCCAGTAAATGGGTTAGTGAGTGACCACTAGCATGAATCTCAAGATAAGAATAAAGTAATGCTAGTTATAAAATCAAGTAAAACCATCCAATTCATACACCCATGCATATATGTATAACCATTTTGGGAATAGGGACCGGGTTTAGCATGTCTTTAAAACCTTTACTTGGGTTGTGTAGCTTAGCCGTCCTAAACCACCCACGGTCTATATAGGTTCTACTCATCCTGCTAAAAGGGCCCCAATACGTGTAGCCACACGACCAAGGAAGTATCCTATGGGATAACTAGTACATCCTCCAGTAGTGTGACATCATGTACACAGTCCACAAAAACCAATCCTTATATCGGCAAATATGAGTTTCAAGTTTTGATCCCCCAGCCACGGCTTTAATACATACCCACCATTAATTCCTAATTAAAATTATTTCCAAGTGACCAACCAATCTATTTACCATTTTATTAACCAAGGCCAATAGTAGTGGTATCGTCATGTCACCCCTTACTTATAAGTAATATCTATAACCAAATCATTTAGGTTAAGGGGACTTTCAAGTGCCATTCCATATATTATATTAAACCACTTGGGAGACTTCTATGTTCCTTACAATCCTAAGCATTTAGCCTTTAGACTTTTCAAACCATTTAAACTATTTAAATCATTTAAATCTTTATTACATAAGCTGAAAACAAGCAAGAGTTCCATTAAAAGAAGTCAATGCAATGAATATAACTTAATAAGCATTTTATCAAACACATTGGGGGCATAATAAAACCAAAACCAATTCTAAAGACCATTAAACCATTACCATGTAATCCAATTGTCTAAAACCACTATTAATGCATATAAAACCATAATTTAAACCATAAGAAACCATAACCAAGCATTTAATATCAAAACCCCTAAATAATAGCTGAAAACCATAATCATGAAATAGTAAAAATATGAAATCAATCATATAAACCATGCATTTAGTTGAAATTACAATAAGGAAAGAGAATCATGCCTTATACCAAAGAATTAATAGAAAGAAATCACCAAAGCAAGCCCCAAATTAGTCCTCAAGATGAAACCCTAGCTTTCTTAACCCAAAGCTTTTGAGAGGATTTTAGGTTGTTTAGGAGTAGTTTCTAAGTGTTAAAGAGAGAAATAATAAAGTAAATAGCCTCCCAAATAGGCTAGAAGTCGTGGGATTCCTATTAGGATAAGTAGGAAAATGTCTAGATTACCCTCACTTAAGTTACATAAAAATCCCGTCATAGGGATACAATTGACCCATATGAGTTGTACCCTTTAGATACGAGTGGTACCCGCCACTCATATCCTACTCCAACCCCTGGACCCAACACTATACAACATACAACTTATTCAATTAAGTCATATCTAAAGTATACAATCTATACCCATGACCCATATCCCTGGAAAAATAAAATACCAGGAGGATCAAATAATGCCAACAATACGAGTCCCTAATACGACTCGTACCAAGCCCTACAAATCATACCTATAGGTTGTGCCCATTCCAATGACCAAAACCATCCCACCAGCTAACACTGGTCAGCATATGATTGGATCATACCACTCGTACCCCAACATATGGCTCGTACCATAGGTCGTATTGGGTCTGGAGAATGAAAATTCTAGGAAATTTTCTAAGGGTCAAAACCGAGGATGTTTTACAAGGGACATCCTATATGGAGGAATAGAAATGGGATTGGTGCCTGAATCCATATTATAGCAAAATCAATGTCATGATCTAGAGGTATACCAAGCAAAATCATGGAAACTTATCTATGAACTCATGAAAATGTTGAATAGAATCCATAGAAGGTGGTGAGGCAACATTAGTATCATGAATATGAGCTAAATAAGATAAATACCCACTCTTTATCATGTGGCAAGCACACAAAAAATATAACACCTTTTGGACCCAAATTAAGCATACCCTTCCAAGCTAACCTCGACACACCCGACATAGCTAAGGCCACGATCTTGACATAATAGTCTTAAATAACATGATAAGGAACCAACCAATTTATACCCAAGATAATATCAAAATCAACCATATCTAAAACAATCAAGTTGTATTGACCCTTCAAGTTATTTTTTATATTTCCAGACTTTTTTTTCAATTAGAGCTTTCCTGTAGGTTCCCCAATTATTTTTGAATTATTGGAGCTGAAAATTTGATTATCAGGCAGTTTGTTTGATTTAGAGCTAATTTTCTATTTTGAAGTCTTTAATGGTAAAGATTAGCACTCGATCTTTAACTTTAGGTTAATGACCTTTATTCCAATTTTGATAGTTCCATCAACTCCAAAGCATCAATTTTAGGATACGGAGACCTTTGGTTCATGTCCTAAGGCTTTTAATTCATTTCAAGCTATTGGTTGGATTTTGGTAAAAGTGGTCTTTAGGTGTGGGGCCCATATTTTATCGAAATAACTCTAGAGGAAACTTTTGATGTCTCTATTGAGTTAAAAATACCAAAATTGATAGGTTATAATAATTCATTTTCATTCACGAGATTTTGAACAAATTTTAAGGGGTCGATGAAAACTTGGCAAAAATCAAGTTTCAACTGGTGCATTCACTTAATAAGACCTTTGGTTTCTAAAGTAGATAAGAGAGTTGCTTTAGCGGCCAAGATGGATTCCCGCCCTATTGCTTTATTGGAGACCCCACCACTTTAGCGAATATCTCTTAAGCAATGTATTATCTGCTTTAACAGAAGTCAATCGAGATGGGGGTCGCTTAAGTGACCATATTTTTCTTAAGTGATGATTGCTTAAGAGATCAGATTACCACTTAAGAGGTAACCGCATGGGCATTTATTTCACCATTAACCCATTTTATCTCATTATTCTCAAATCCCAAGTCCTTTAAATCCCTAGAGAGTTAAAGAGAGATAAAGAAGGTGACTATTTACAATTTAAGGTAAGTTGGAGAGTGTGTTGGGGTCATTTATCCATCTTAAGTTTTGTAAGTTTTCATCTAGTTCTTGACTTAATTCTCCAATTTAGCCTTAAATCCCTAGTATCTATTTGAGTTGATTTTGGTGTTGTTTGAGATCAAAATTTACTTATTCTTAAGGATAAATGATCCTTGAGCATAGAGGGACATATTGACGATTTCAAAGTTGTGCTTTCGTAAATGGGCTTTGCATGGGATTTTGACTCAATTTTAGACCCAAAGAATTAAAATTCAATATGAGTATTATTATTATCATATTAATTTTTAGATCACTATTTTGATAGTGTGGTATCATGAGAAGGCTTCTCAAGAGAAAAAATCTCTAATTTAGTGGACTTTATCGGACATTCTTTGGTGTCTAGGTTATCTAGACTTACACTTATCATATATTGAGCTTCATTATGGTTTTGGTATGATATTATGTAAGGCTAGGGTTGGGAGACTATGACTTAATTGTATGTTTAACAAAATTCAGACTATTTATCCAGTTTATTCAATCATATTTAGGTGAATTGACCTATCCAACAATTTTGTGGATTGAATGGATACCTTAGGACTAATGGAGACTTATTTAGCATATTTTAGTAGGATTTTGTAACGTTGATCTAGCTTGGGGTAGAAATTGCCATAAAATGGACTTTTGAGGTTAGAAGAAAGCCCCTTTAGCCCATTTTAAATCAATATTATACTTAGATACTTTAGACCTAAAGATCCTTTTATGTCATCTTATTTATAATCTTAGGACTTAGAAAGGATTTAGACATTGTCTGGGCTTAGCTAGATTTGCACCCTGAATTTATATTAAAGACCACTTCAAATTTGATAATTATGATATTAAGACCGGTTTGAGTCCATCACCTATGATACTATTTCCATTTTGAGTCCAACATTGATGGGTTAGCCATGATGATTAAGAAATTGATTCAATCTTGGTGTTTATGGCCTCGGAGAATCCATAATTATGATTTTGAGGTTTAAATGCTGTAGGATTATTACTATCAGTATACCTTTTTTGACTGCATTCATTGGGCTTATGAGGGTTCAGATGGATTATTTACCTTTTTTTTGCGTCTTTTGGTCTTATGGGTTTCCAATTAGGTTATAGTTAGTTACATTCTTTTGATATTATATTTTAGTATTTGGATTGTTATTCCAAGTTTGCTCTTTTTCTTAACTTTAACTTACTATCTTGCATCTTATTGTACTTTTATTATGATTTAGCTCAATCGACCGATAAGGCCTAATGAGTACCTATTGATTTGATACTTATACTACATTTATTTATCTTTTTCTAATATAGATCTAAGTACTAGTTGCTATCGTTGACGTCTGTACTAGGGCTGGTCGGAGTTCAAAGATAGGGTGAGCTTTCAAAGCCGAAGATGACTTTCTCTCTTTTATATATTTTAACGATCTTTCTATTCGAGACTATAGTATATGTGAAACTATTATTACTCTTATTCTTTTGTTAGAGGCTCTTGTAACGAACTTACTAGGTTATGAGATATTTTTACTCCTATTTTTATTTATCTCTAGTTGTTATTTAGTTTTTAAATTTTATGGTTGGTAATCTATATGCGTAATTTTGGTATTTGCTATACTTTTTACCGATTAGCCCATTACTTCTCATTCTAAGATACATTTTTGCTTATCTACTGGTGGTAAAGTAGGTTCCATCATGATTTTCAACATTGCATAGTGAAAAATTGGTATTATATCTTAGGTTCACTGGCATTGTTGGTACAAGAGCAAGTGTCTAGTAGAGTTCTGCGGATCAAAACAGTGACATTCGTTTCCTATCTTTGGGAGGCTATAGGGAATTCTAGGAGATCTTTACTTTTTTCATTATTTTCATGCTATAAGTCCATGCTACAAGTCCATGTGGTTTCTAAAAGTCACCTTGTTTCACTCTTTTCCAGATGGCCAGGATGCGAGCTTCTTCTACTAGAAATAAAGACCCCAAGTTCATGATGAGAAAACTTTCCAAAGGTTATGGGTAACCAATAGGTTGGGGTGAGTGAGTATTGCAGCCTCAATTAAAGGTCCAAATAGGTAGCCTTTACACAATACTATTCTTTCTCCCATACTAAAGATCCTTTTCCATAACCGGTGGTGGATTAAAGGGCATCCTAGGCTCACCAAGGTTTATTCCTTCATCGCTTCTTAGAGATGCTCTAGTTAGGTTACTATGTTTGGTTAGTGGTGTACTATCTGATAGTGTCCAGTCTACAGATCAAAGTGGTATAGAGGCAGTGATGCAACCTGTAGCTGCTGCCCCTTAGAGTTGAGATTCGTCTAGTGCCAGTACTAGCTCAATCAGTAGATGCTCAGCTTATTATGTTTGTTAAGGAGCAAAAAATGTTGGACAGATTCCTGAGATTGACTCTACCTAGTTTTTTGGGACATTATGTGAGGATGTATTTGAGTTCTTGACTAATTGTAAGGATAGGCTTTATAATTTAGGCCTGGTTGAGAGTTGAGTTATAGACTATACTATTTTTGGTTGGATCTGGTAGCTAGACATTGGTAGAGAGGTTATATTAATTCTAGGTTAGTTGGATCTCCTTCTTTGACATGGACTTAAATCTATGAGGTTTTTTTGGAGAAGTATATGCCTTGCATCCTTAGAGAGCATCTAAGAGATAAGTTCTCAATATTGGGTTAGGGTTTTATGACTGTCCTAGAGTATAAGGCTTAGTTCAATGAGTTGGAAAGGTTTGCTACTGTTATCCTACTGATCGAGTATGAGCTAATTTTGTATTTTGTGTGGGGATTGAGACTTTCTCTTTGAATGGCTACTCAAAGTTTGGTTTCCACTGGTAGGCATTTTATTGACATCTCTGATTATGCTTAGACCATTAAGGAGATACAATGCGAGGCCCAAAGGGGTAGTGATAAGAAATCATATTATTAGAGTAATTTTAATAGGAGCTGAAGTGGCTCATGGTTCAGAGGTAGAGACTCTCAGGTTAGGTACCCTCCATGTTAGTCTTATCTATATCAGGGTTAGTTTAGTAAGCCCATTTATGTCGCACTACATATTACTAATAGAGGTCAGCCTAGTTGCTGTGGTCATCCTGGCTAGAGTAGTGGTCAGTCTTCAAGAAAGGTACATTCTAGGTTTTCTATTCGAGGTGGCTATTTCCAGTCAACTAAATCTTCTGGAAAAGGTACAACACTAAGGGAATGTTATGGTTATAGGACTTTTATCCATTATTCTAGAAGTGTCCCTAGCATGGGATAGTTATACCCATAATTCAAAATGTTTTCTCGAGGAGGTTCGTAGGTAGGTAGGACAGGTGGTCAATCAGGTTCCTAAATATGTGGCAAGAGAGGTTATTTATATGTTGTACCTGGTAGATCTGAGGCAGAGTTTTTTGATGCTGTTACTATAGGTACAATCTCAGTATGCTATTAGTTGGCTTTTTCCTAGTTTGATCCAAGATTCACTTATTCATATGTGTTTTCTTATTCTACACCACAGTTAAAGTTGTCTTAGGATTCTTTATATGTGCCATTACGTGTATCTACTCCTATGGGTGATTCTTTAGTATTGATTGGGTTTATATGTCAGTGTGATACTCAAGCTAATCTTATTATGTTAGATATGGTGGATTTTGATGTGATTTTAGACATAGACTGGTTATTTGCCTATCGTGTGGCATTGGATTATTTTACAAAGATCATTACCTTAACCATACCAAGTATACCACCGATTATGTGGCAAGTATCTATTAGCAGCGCTCTAATGAGGATTAATTTTTATGTTGGGTTTTGAGACTGTCACAACCCAGATTCTGGTCCTTGAAATATCCCTGAGATTTTAGCTCATTTCCCTATCTACGGCTTCTCCATATGAGTAGTAATGTATGTATACGAGTTGTGTAGTGTAAATTGTATCCTTACTAGTGTAGGTGCCAAATGCTTCTGCTTTGATCATGATTAGACTCAACAATTTGTAATGATACTATACGAGTTGTAAGGTACCAATCATAGGGTGACCAGTGTGATTACCCAAATATTCTATCTTATGTATGACTAGGACTCTACGAGTCATAGGGTCACTTGGTGAGTCCTGTGATATGAGTTGTAGGGTTACCATAGAGGGTTCTTTAGGTACTATTCAGACTAAAACTCATGGTGATGAGTCATAGTGTATCCTCATGTGTCGTAGGGAGACCCGTAATGATTGGCGACATTTTTAGCTTTTATTTAAAGGGCGCTTTGGATATTTCCCTCTTTCCCTAATTAAGACTCATGACCTAAAAATACCCTAAGGGACCCCATAACCCCTTATTACTCAAATAATTGTGCTCCTCTCTTCTCTCAAATTTCCCATTCAAAGACAATGCTAGGGTTTTAAAAGATTGGTCTTTAGGTCTCAAAGGTGGTTTATTCTCTATATTTCTTGGATATTAAGGTATATATCTCTCTCCCTAAACTTTTTTTTTAAATTATGGTATGAATTGATTTGGTATTCACCTGATTTTGATGTGGGTTTTAAATGATGGGTTAAGGGTTTTGGTTAATTATTGTTCAATTATTTTTCCTATGGTTTTTATGTATTAATTATGATTTGAATTGATGGTTAGTAAACCCAGTGAGGTGCATGGGCATGGTGATGGAATGGGGATTATGGATTCCCCTAAATAATTGAATTTTGGTATTAAAATTGATGAGATCCTCATCCCACTTTCATGATTAGTTTTGGAATGTGGATAATCTTTTGACCTTGCCTACTACTTTAAACTAAGTCCTTGCATAAATAGATACAATGGTTTTAAAAAGGTCTTGAGGTCCATGGAATGGTTTTAACTTGGAAATTTGGAGTCCTATTGGCCAAAGGGTTAGAATCCTTGTTGGCTAGATGATTTGGTTCTGACTTGGACCTTTGGATTTCTATTGGTTAAGGGGTTAGGGTGACGCTTGGCCAAACTATTTAGTTTTTACTTGGAACATTAGAGTCTTGTTGGCTGGTGGGCTAAAGTTTTGATTGGCTAATTATTTGATTTAGCAGAATGTATGTGCTTTCAAGCTATAGTCGGTATGCCGATACCACTTGATATCGACATAATAAATGGCTTTTTGATTTAATGAATGGGTTATGTGCTAAATGTTTTAATAAGGCTTAAAGGGGGTTGTGTAGTTTTCTGTGAAAGTAGAAGTCCTGAGAGGACTAATACTGGAAATCATATTTGCTAATGCAGGGGTCTAAATTGTTGGGTGTTCGAGTTACCGTTGCTTTATGATCGGGTGTTTATGTCACCCTTGATATATGACTAAGAGGTTTGAGTTACATATGCATGCATGTTATGATCATTCTCTGGTTCGTACGGCTACACGTATTGGGGCCAGACCAGGGGTGAGAGTTAGGGCCCATATAGCCCCAGGTACTATTATAATGGTTACACTACACAGCCTAGGCTAATGTTTTAAACTTTATGTTAAACCTTGTTCCATATCCCAACATCTTATATATATATATATATATATGCATACAAGAATGTGAACATTTACATTGAGTATGAACTGGATTTTGGACTGACATTACTTTATCCCTATTCCTGAGTTAAATGCTAGCGCTCACCCTGCTTACCGTCTCCAGATGCTGTATCCCTACGTAATGCAGAGAACAAAGTATTTCTGTTTTCCTGTATAGTGATAGGTGGTTCTTTGATTGCTCATGAATCATCTTCAAGTGGCAACCCTCTTTCTTCTAGAAGGCCTGTTACTGTATGGTCTAGTTTATGTCTTATACTACTTCTATTAGATTCATTTTTCTATTGTCGGGTGTATGTTCTGACCTAAATTGGTTTGGTTTATTTAAAGGCTTTCGGATTACTGTGGATTGAGAATTAGTATTATGGATTCTTAGAACATTCTTATTGTTGCGTATACTATCTTGTTATATATTAGGAATTAATCTGTTGTTAGATGTAATGTGTTCAGTTGGTTAAGTTAAGGGGGTGTTTTTTGGTCCACAGTAGACTTGAGATACCTGTCACAGCTAGGACATGGTTTGAGTCATGATAAGATGGTATCAGAGCCTAGATTCATGGTCAATTGGGTGTTTCCAAAGCCGTGTCAAGTAGAGTCTCTTTTATGGGTGTGTAGCATACCACACTTATAAGGGAGAGGCTACGAGGCATTTAGGGATGTTTTTTTTATTGTGATCTATTTTTTGGGATATAAGGTCTAAGGTCTTGAAACTCTTCAATTTCTTTTATTTGCAATTTAGATCATGCCTCCCTGAAGGTCTGATGCCTAGGGAACCTCTTTTGTCCCATATGAGGACAATATGGATGGAACTCATAGTACTTATAGAGTACAGACCCAATCTAGGGTCCCAGCTCCTAATTGATCTTTCCCTCGTAGAGTTCCACCAGTCCTTGCCAGTCCTTCCCAAGCTTCTCGGGCTGATGATGATCATTCCCCACTGCCCCAAGGAGACATTTCCATTGCTGAGTTCCATTGGTCAATTCATTTGTTGACTCAGTAGGTGAATTCTTAGTCTCATCAGACGAATTGTGTTGGTTCTGTTGCTTCATCTTCTGAGGTCACTAGAGTTATCCAATTTACGAGCCTAAATCCTCCGACCCTTACTAACTCTATGGTAGAGGAGGATCCTTAAGTTTTTGTGAATGTGATAGAGAATATATTCAAGGTGATACATTCTTTGGAAGGGTGTAAAGTTCGCTGCATATCAATTGAAAGATGTGGAATATCAATGGTATGAGGAGTGGGAACAAGTGAGAAGAGATGATGCTGAGTTAGCTTTGTGGGATGACTTCTTTGGTGCTTTTCTTGATCGCTTCTTTCCTTAAGAGTTTAGGGAGGTGAGAGCTAAGGAGTTTGTGAATCTAAAATAGGGCAAGATGAGTGTGAAGGAATACCCCTAAAATTTCATCAGTTGTCTCGCTATGCTCCTGAGCTAGTCTAGTATGAGGGCTAGAATGAGAAAGGTTGCTTCAAGTTTATCTCGGGACTTAGCGTTGGAGTGCAAGGGTGCAATTCTGAATAGTTATATGGATATCTCTAGGCTGGTGATATACATGTAATAAGTGAAGGATGAGAAGAAGAAGCAAGCTAAAATAGAGAAAAGGCAAAATAAGAAATTCAGGTATTCTGAGAAGGGTGAAGGCCGGCAGAATAGTGGTAGAGATGACAGGCACTGGTCTATGAAGAAGTGGGGAAATTCTGCTTCTTATTCTATAGCTAGTGCTCCATATCCAAAGTCGTCTAGTGATCGTCACTTTACGACTGATAGTGGGTTCAAGGAGCAAGGTCACGACCCAACTTCTCAGGTTATGATGGGGCCTACCATAACCCACCAGTAGGCAAGCCAACCCATAGTCTGGAATGGCTAGTAATGGACTACTCAATAATATAAGGAAAAGAATGCAGAATATATGAAATAAAGATCAATATATAGAAGAATCCCAAAACCTAGTGGTACCAGTACAAGAGCTTCTAATATAAAAAGAGTACAAAAGTGAAATATCAAGAGAGATACAATGATGTAACTTATCTCCAAATATAACTTAGAGACTATTCTAATGCATAAGAGAGAGATAAGTAATGCTCCAACTGTCAGGATCTCACTCTAAGTCTCTAAACCAGGGTGCTCTATATGATGCACACATCAACGGTGATAACCCATACTATGATCAGGATGTAGAAGTGTAGTATGAGTACCGAATGAATGGTAATCAGTAGCCTACTACCTACTAAGCTCCAAATATAAAGTAAATATATACAACATATAAACAGAATGGAAACTTCACCCAAGAGTCCAGAAATCATACGACAAGTCAATGAGATAATAAAGAATAACTATCCTATTCATGTCCAAGATTTTAACATAATAAAACTAAGGAAGTATTAGGGTGAACTATACTATTATATCTACATTCAATATATGTTAATGCTATGCCATATATCTAACACGACCCACCCTGGGGCCTTATCATAATAAGCATCCCAAGTTCTACCAGGACCAGAGACCACCCCTATTACCCAACCCAACCTCTAGTTGCCTACCCTGAGTTGGCTAAATTCTGAGCATGAAACATAATTGTGTAACACCTCACACAAAGACCCTATGAATAGAACACAACCATGACTAACCCAATCGAGTCCAACCATCTTATAACCATAATCCAATAATACCAAACCACACCAAATAAGGCCATAATTAAAGATATTCTAAAACATAATATAATTAATCCCAAAATGAAATATGATAGAATAGTATGAAATTATGTCTGATGATGCCAGCCTCCCAGCCTATTCCAATGCCAAGGGCAACACCTATATCGATCTTGCTGATTCTAACCCATAGAAGTACCACAAAGTCTCTATCCTAAAGAGTAATGAAATATAGTTGGGACATGCCCCCAATCATAACCAGAGGCTATATCCAAAATAAAGTTAAAATATCTAAAATATCTATAACATGAAATCGAGCCTTCCAAAAAAATAAAAGCTCACCATTTCAGTCCAAATACTATCCCCGAGTTAATCACTATGTAGGAGGAGTAAAATGTATACATGTTAATCCCAAACTTCATGTTAAACCTTGTTCCCCATCCCAACATCTTATATATATATATATATATATATATATATATCTTAATGTGAACATGTACATTTACTTTAAACTTGATTTTGGACTAGCATTACTTTATCCCTATTCCTGAGTTACATGCTAGCGCTCGTGCTGTTAGCTATCTCCGAACTTTGTATCCCTACGTGATGCAGGGAACGTAGAAATTTTTATTTTTTCTACGCTATGATAGGTGGTTCTTGGACTGTTTATGAGTCATCTTGAAGTGGTGAGACTTCTTCTTTCAAAAGGCCGGTAACTTCACGATTTAGTTTATGGTTTAGAGTATTTCGATTAAATTCTTTTTGCTATCATTAGGGTTATATCCCAACTTAGATTGGTTTGGTTTGTTTAGAGGGTTGTGGATTACTGTGGAATATGATTTGTTATTATGTATTCTTAGCACATTTTTATTGTTGTGTATTCTATCTTGTTATATGTTAGAAATTCATTCGCTATTTGCCATAATGTGTCCTATTGGTTAGGTAAAAGGGGTGGTCTCAGGTCCATGACAGACTTGAGATACACGTCACAGACATGCCCTGGGTTAGGTCATGATAGAGACTTATATTAAGGGGTTGCGACTCTTAACTTGCTTATGTTTGTGATGTTAGTGCAGAGAGTCCCTCACTTGATTCTGTTCCTATAGTTCATGATTTTTCTAAGATCTTTCCTACAAATCTACCTAGACCTCCTCCTGAGTGTGATATTAGGTTTATTCTTGATCTTGAGTCGAGCACCAGACCTATTTCTATGGCACCTTATCATATGGATCCTATTGAGCTCAAGAATCTAAATTTATAGCTTAAGGATCTTCTAGGTAAGGGTTTTATTAGGCTGAGTGTGTCACTGTAGGGTGCTCTTATCTTGTTCATGAATAAAAAGAATGTTTCTATGCGTATGTGCATCGATTATAGGTAGCTGAATAAGGTTATAGTGAAAAATAGGTATCTTATGTCTTATATTAATGACTTATTTGACCAGCTTCAAGGAGAAATAATGTTTTATAAGATTTACTTGAGATCCAGTTACCATCGGTTGAGAATTCAGGCTAAGGACATCTCAAAGACAACCTTTAAGACTTGCTGATGTCTTTTTGGGTGACCAATTCAATAGCCTCGTTAATGAATTTAATGAACCACATGTTCATACCTTATTTGTACTCCTTCACGATTGTGTTCATCGATGACATTCTTATGTATTGGAGGAGAAGATAAGAGCATGAACAACATTTGAGGATTGTGCTCCAGACTTTAAGATATCATAGGCTTTTTGTTAAATTCTCTAAATGGAAGTTCTGGATAGAGTCTGTTACATTATATGGACATGTGGTGTCAAGGATGGGATTATGGTAGATCATGCGAAGATTGAAGTTATTCATGATTAGGCTAGAACTACATCTCCGCCTAAGTTTTATAGGTTGGTATATTAATACAGGCAATTCATTAAGGCCTTTCTACTATTACAGTGTCGATGACTAGATTCACCTGAAAGGAGGTTCTTTTCCTGTGGTCTGAGGAGTAGGAGTTGAGCTTTTGAAAGCTCAAGTATTTTCTCATTTTATCTTTGATATTGACTCTTCCTATTGAGTACAAGGGGTTTACCATATATTCTGATGCTTTTAGCATTGGTTTGGGTCGTGTTTTGATACTGTAAGGCCAAGTTATTCATATTCTTCAAGGAAACTAAAGGTTCATGGTCGTAACTACCCTACCCATAATTTGGAGTTGGCAGAGGTAGTTTTTGTACTTAAGATTTGGAGATAATATTTGTATGGCATTCATTGTGAGATATCACTGATCACCATATCTTTAGCATCTTATAACTTAGATAGAGATTAATTCAAGGCAGCATAGGTGGATGGAGAGATTGAAGGATTATGAAATCTATATTCTATACCATTCGACCAACGCAAATGTGGTACCGAATAACTTAAGCTGAAAGATGGTGAGTATAGGTAGTTTGGCATCTATTTCAGTTTCTAAGCGATCGTTAGTGTTGGGACCTAGTCCTTATCCTACTTGATGGTTTGACTTGATATATCAAATTCTATGAGAATCCTTGCAAGTGTTAAGGCTAGATCTACTTTATTCGAGTTGATTTTGAGTTTTCACTTTGAGGATAGTAAACTTTATAGAATCTGTGATTAGGTTTAGAGGGGTGAGTTAAAAAGGGATCCTATGGATTTTGAGGGTATTCTGAGGTTTGATGGCCATATTACTGTTCTGAGGGTTGGAGACTTGATTCAATTGATATTGTTTTTCCAAATACTCTATTCACCCTAGGACAACTAAGACGTATAGAGATTTGAGGTAGCACTATTAGTGGAGTGGCATAAAGAGAGATATAGCACACTTTGTAGCTTGTTTCCTATGTTGTAAGCAGGTGAAGGCTGAGCATTAGATGTCCGGCGACCTGATTTAGAGATTTTCTATTCCTGAGTGAAAATTGAAGCGGATCACCATGGTCTTTGTTAGTGGTTTGCCTCTTTCCTACCATGGTTCTAACGACATTTGGGTCATTATAGATTGCTTGACCAAGTCAACATATTTTTATTCTATTCGGTTTCATTTAGTGCTGAGAAAGTCACCCGTATCTATGTTCTTGATATAGTTTGCCCGCTTAGAGTACTCATATTTATTATTTCAGACGGGGGCTCAATATCCACTTCTAGCTTCTAGAGGGTTTTTCAAGTGGAGTTGGGTACTCAGGTGGACCTTAGCACCATTTTTCACCCTTACACCATTGGGCAGTTAGATAGAACTATTTAAGTTCTCGAGTATATGCTTTGAGCTTGCATTAAGAAATACTTAGCTTTAGCAGAGTTTACCTATAATAATAACTATCATTTGAGCATTGAGATAGAGCCACTTAGGGCATTATATGGTAGGAGTTGTCGATCTCCAATAGAGTTGTTTGAGATCTCTAAGGATAGGACCTGTGGTACTGACTTGCTTCGAGAGTCATGAATTTGGGTGATGTAGGATAGGCTAAGGGAGGCTTAAAGTAGGAAGAAGGATTATGAAGATCATAGACTTCATGCCTTGAGGTTAATAGTTGGATACTGAGTATTCCTTCGATTATTGCCCATAAAGGGCGTGATGAGGTTAGGGAGAAAGGGCAAGCTCAACCCCAGATATATTGGGATTTTGAGATACTTTTCACAGTTGGAGAGGTGGCTTATGAACTAGATTTGCCCCCATATTTTTCCATTGTTCACCCAGTTTTTCATGTTTCTATGCTGCGACATTACATCCCTTCTGAGTCATATGGGCTTCGATGGGACTCGATTCTATTAGATGAGAGATTGACCTTCGTAGATGAGCCAATACTAATATTAGTCAGGGATTTAGTTGATTGTGCTCTAGGGAGATTCTAGTAGGTAAGATTTAGTGGAGACACCACCTGGTAGAAGAGACCACTTGGGAGATCAAGATCAAGCTGTGGGCCCAGTATCCCCACCTATTCAAGCCTTTGGGTACATCTTCACGCCTTATTTTTCAGATGAAAGTCCTTTTAGAAGTGAATATTATAATGATCCACTAGGTCATTTTTTGTATTTCCTCACCTTTATGCATTTGGAACTTTTAATAGCTAGCCCAAGTTATTTATGACTTACTGGAGTTGACAATTCGGTTACCAAGTAGTTTTTTTGGTTTCTAGAGACAATTTCTTATTTTGAAGTCTTTTCTCATAAGGATTAGCTATTGGGCATTAACATCAAGTTAACGACCTTGTATTCCAATTTCAACAGCTCCATCACCTTCAAAGAATTGATTTTAGATTAGGGCGACATTTGGTTTGGTTCTCAAGGATTCCAAACTCATTTTGGGCTATTGGTCGGATTTTGGTAAGAGTGACCTTTGGGTGTAGGGCACATAGTTCATTGAAACGACTCTGGATGAAAATTTTGATGGTGTTATAGAGTTTGGAATGTCAACATTTATATGTTATCATAGTTTGTTTGAATTCATGGGATTCCAAATGAATCTTAAGAAGTCGATGAACACTTGGCTAAACACTAAGTTTTATCTGGTGCTTGGACTTAGCTGGCTCAGGTGCTTAAGAGAATCTCTGGTCTCTTAATCGATGGTCGCTTAAGCGGACAAGAGAGTTGCTTTAGCGGCTAAGCCAATGTAATGATCCTCCAGGTCATTTTTTGTATTTCAACTCATTTTCACTGTTTAGAGTTTTCCTATAGGTTCCTAAGTCATTAATGACTTGCTGGAACTGATAGTTCGATTACCAAAAAGTTTGTTTGGTTCTTAGAGTCAATTTCCTATTTCAAAGTCTTTGTTAATTCAAATTGGCTATCAGGTGAAAACTTAAGTGAAACAAACTCATATGCCAATTTTGACTATTCCAATAGCTTTGGAATGCCGATTTTAGGCTAGGTGGACCCTCGGTCTGGGTCCCGAGGTTCCTAGACATATTTTGGGCTATTTGCCAAAAGTAAAGAAAAATGACACATAAGTGTGGAACCCACTTTTTATTTAAACAACCTCGGATATAAATTCTGACTGCACCATTGAGTCTGGAATGTTGAATTTGATATTGTAGCATAGTTCATTTGATTATACAATATTTTGAATGAATCCAGATGGGTTGGCCCTTTTGGGCCACTTAAGCGAAAGGGACGCTAAAGTAACCAGCCCATCACTTAAGTGACCAAGCTAGCCCATTGGAGGTTTCCTAAAGCAGCAAGGGACCACTTAACCGGTGCTTAAGATGCCTGTTGTAATATGCCATATTTTCCTAGCTCAATTTAACTCTTAGTATATGAGTATTCCTATATAAAATTTTTATAATACTCAGAATTTTTTAGTTTAGAGCTTACCATTGCATAGAAAATTCAGACAACTTTTCAACGATATAAAATTCGCCCAAATCTGATACCCAGGTGAAGAGTTAGGGCAATGTTTGAAAAGCAGTGTGCTAACTGGCACATCACTGCGTCGCGGAGATAGGCCAACTGGAAATTATCAAAATCCAGTGAAGCTCTACGATTCCACCACGTCGCGCCAGTGTCCCGGTTCCCAGTTTTCAATTTCTAGTGTGACACCGTGATTCCACCGCATCGCGTTGATGACCCAGTTCCCAATTGTCAATTTCCAGTGACATGATGAGATAGCACCTCGTTACGCCAAGGGCCCAAATAAAATTTTTTGATAAAGATTAAAAGTGTCGTACAGGGGCAAATAAGTCTTTTCCCATAAATTTAATCAGTCCAGGTACGAGATTTAATCCCCAAAAATGTTATTAAGTCATTCTTTAATCAATTTTCTCCAAATAAAAATAATCATTCTCTCTCTAATAGAAAACCCCAACTTCAAGAAATCAAGAGCAATCCTCAAGAAAATCACCAAGAGCTTCAAGAATTAAAATACCCAGGTATGTTAGGTGTTCATCTATGGGTTCCTTTCACCCATAGAGTCCAAGAATACATTTTTAAAACTACAAGCTTATTGATTCATGATTTACATGCTTAAAATTGGATTGTATTCATGTTCATGAAATTAATTGAGTTTCAATCCATGATTAATTGTAGATTCCATGAAATTGAAATAACATATATATTGAATTATGTAATTCCCATATTATAATCCTTGAATTAGCAAGTTTGGGTGTTGTAGTTACAATGTTTACATGTTGTCCATGATTATATGCATTAAGTTGTGCTTCCCATGTGTTTGATGGAATGTCCATATGAATTAAGTGGTGAAATGAATGACATGCTAGCATATGTACAAGCTTATGTCCTACAAGTGTTTGACAAAATATCTCTGTGAATGAATTATGAACAAGTGGACCTTGTTATGCTTTTTTTTACTGGATCATGCAATGCTTTACTTTTCGTGCTATCGAGTCCTGGGGGTATCTAATACCCGGCAATCTAGCTGCTTACCTAGATCTACAGTAGTTACAAAATATCCTCACTCATGTTATGAAATAGTAGTACTCCATCTTTTATAGAAATCAGTGAACTCAGTCCAATTCAGTTAGTCAACACAAGCAGTAACAGTTCAGTCAAATCCAGTACATGCTAGTAATAATTCCACAGTCTATTCAGTTGGGAGTAGGATTCAGCATCGAGTGAACCCAAGGTTTGGAGCTCACCTGCCAGTAGAGGGTGTTATCCTTAGAAGAAATCCTTACATTCCAAAGCTACTAGACAACGTAGGTTGAGACATCAACCTGCCAGCTGAGGGTTGATGAGGTATTTTAACCTGCCAGATGAGGGTACCGCCATTATCATTAGAGTACCTGGCAGATGAGGGTAACTCTTTAGCTTGTCTTTACCCGTGGCATGGTACTAACACCCTTCCCACAGTTTCAGTCTCAATTTAGAACTCAGTTCAGTTCTACAGAATCAGGACTGTTAGACACAGTCAATCAATATCAGTAACTCAGTTACTCAGTTATGAGAAATTAGTACTCAACTTCAGTAAATGCTCAGATATAGTATGTACTTATATACACATATGCACAGTATTGTAAACTCAGTATTTACTGCAGTTTCAGTTATCCATGTACGCTCATATTCAGTTTCCCATTATCATTTGATAGTTATTGTTGATGCATATGAAAAATTGAATTTAGCCTTAACTCATCTAGCATACCATTATATTCTATATACTAACTCATACTTTTTCTTTGCATTATGATTTCTCATATCATAGGTTTGGACTCTCAGGTTCCTAACCGCACTTAGGCAGATTCATTCAGCATTATTAGATTTAGTAGTGATTCATCATCTATCAAGGATATTATTTTATTTCATTATTACAATAGATTCAATATTTTAGTAGTCGGAGTTAGTTGGGGGCATGTACCATCAACTCCACATTCAGACAGTTCAGATAGAGGCTTTTTAGACTAGACTAGTTCAGACAATGTTTTAGATTTCAGATGTTTTATCAGATATTATTACAGTTGTTATTCTTTATCAGTATTCAGATTGTGAACCTTATGGAACTTCAGCCTATTTTTTTCATTATTACGATATTATTATTTAGTGCTCACAACAAATATCAGTCATGGGTTAGCTTGTGGTCCCTCAGGATCATAAGCATCGTGTAGTATTTTGGGTATAGACTCGGGGTGTTACAAACTTGGTATCAGAGCCTAAGGTTCAACAAAGTCCTAGGGAGTCCAAAAGTTGTGTCTAGTAGAGTCTTGTGCATATGTGTGTGGCGTACCACATTTATGGACAAGAGGCTATGAGTCATCTTTAATAAAGGTTTCCCTTCTTTCTGTATTCATGTCGTACGAGTTATTATGAGCTCAAGTTAAAATCTCAGTCTAATTCTTTTCTTCCTTCCATTTACAGAACGCTCCTACCAAAAAGAACAACAAAAGAAGAATAGGGAATCAGTCAGTACCTCAGCCTATTCAGGTAGATCCCCTGGACGAGCGTGTCTCTCATGCAGAATTCAGAGTTGTGTTCACCACTTTAGAAAATTCCATAGTAGCTCAGAATGAATAAACAGCTGCTGTTAAGGCAAACCCAATGGCCAATACTACTTCATCCAGGATTTGGGACTTCACTCGAATGAATCCTCCCCTATTCTCAAGATCTAAGTCAGAAGAGGATCCACAGGAGTTTCTCGATCAAGTTTAGAAAGTCACAGATATCATGGGAGTGACTTCCAGTAAGAGTGTGGAGTTAACTACCTATCAGCTATAAGATGTAGCCCATATGTGGTTTAAGTAGTGGAAGGTAGACAGGGGCATTTTTGCAGAGCCCATAGAATGGAAAGAGTTTGTTACTGCTTTTCTAGATAGATTCTTTCTATTAGAGCTAAGAGAAGCCAAGGTGTTAGAGTTCATCAATCTCAGGTAAGGCAATATATGTGTGAAAGAGTATTCCCTCAACTTTACTCAGTTAGCCAGGTATGCTCCCTATGTAGTATCATAAAATAGGTTCAGAATGAATAAGTTTGTGTCTGGGGTGTTAGATAGTGTGGTTATGGAGTGCAAAACAGCGATGTTGATTAAGGAGATAGACATATCCAGGTTCATGGTCCATGATCAGCAGACAAAAGAAGCGAAGAATAAGGAGAGAGAAAGGGAGAATAAGAGAGATAGAATAGGTAGCTTCAATTTCATCAGCCTAAGTCAGAGGGCAGAAACCATTCCCAGTTTCATCCAAAGTATTTAGTTCCACCTCCATCCTCATCTAGTTCTCCAATCCCTAAGTTCAGAAATGGTAACAAAGATAGGGCACCCGACTCTCAATCTCAAGGTAGTGTCAGCAGTGCTTGAATAAATTCCCTTTGCCAGAAATATGGTAGAAACCATCAGGGTGTCTGTAGGGCTAGCAGTGACGTATGTTTCAGGTGTGGAAAGCCAGGCCATAGAATTAGAGATTGTCCTTAGTCAGGTTTTTAGGGTAAGTATAGTCATACTTCAGCTCAGTACGGTCGTCTGAATCAGCAAGGTGCTGCTTCCAGTACCACCAGTGGGCAATGTCCAAATAGCCTCTATGAACTTCAGTCTCGACAAGATTAGGAAAGTTCTCCTGATGTGGTCACTGGTACATTACAGATCTTCCATTTACATATTTATACCTTATTATATCTAGGAACTTCTCTATCTTTTGTAACTCCATATATAGTAGTCGACTTTAAGGTCAAATCAAAAACCTTAATAGAACCTTCTTCAGTCTCAACTCCAGTGGTTTAGTCTATCATAGCCTGACAGGTATACAGGAATCATCCGATTATGATATCTCAGAAAGTCACTTTAGTAGACCTAGTAGAATTAGAGATGAAAGATTTCGACGTCATTCTTCATATGGATTAGTCCATTCATGCTATGCCTCAGTTGATTGTAGAAATAGAATTGTTTATTTTCAGCTTCTAAATGAACCAGTCCTTGAATGGAGGGGTAGTAATACAACTCTTAAGGGTAAGTTAATTTCACACCTTAGAGCGAGAAAAATGATATCCAAAGGTTATGTCTATCATCTTGTGTGAGTCAAAAACTCTAGTTCAGAGACTCCTAGTCTTGAGTCAGTTCCAGTAGTAAATGAATTCTCAAATGTGTTTCCTAAGGATCTTCCTGGAATTTCTCCCAAAAGAGAAATTGACTTTAGAATAGACCTTCTTCCAGATACTTACCCTATATCTATTCCTCCACATAGAATGGAACCATTTGAACTTCGAGAGTTAAAATAATAGTTAAAGTGCCGTTTAGACAAGGGGTTCATCAGATCCAACATTTCCCATGGGGTGCACCAGTCTTATTTATACGTAAGAAAGACAATTCTTTAAAAATGTGTATAGACTACCATTAGCCGAACAAAGTCATAGTCAAGAATAAATACCTACTTCCGAAAATCGATGACTTGTTTTACCAACTTCAGGGTGCCAGTTACTTTTCTAAGATAGACCTCAGATCTGGCTATTAATAGCTAAGATTCAGAGAATGTGACATTCTAAAAATAGCTTTCCAACCCCCGGTATGGTCACTTTGAGTTTCTAGTCATGTCCTTTAGTCTAAATAATGCCCCAACAGCCTTCATGGACTTAATGAATCACATGTTCAAGCAGTACTTGGTCATATTCATTATAGTCTTCATCGATGACATTCTTGTTTATTCTCGTAGTAAGAATGATTATGCATATCACCTCAAAATCATACTTCAGGCCCTCAAAACTCATCAGTTGTTCTCCAAATTTAGTAAGTACAAATTTTGGCTAAGGTCAGTAGTATTTCTTGGTCATATTATTTTCGGTGATGGCATTAGAGTTGATCCTCAAAACACTGAGGTGGTAAGAAACTAGCCTAGCCCATTTCTCCGACAGATATTAGGAGTTTCTTGGGTTTAGCTGGCTATTATCATTAGTTTCTTGAAGGGTTTTCATCTATTGCATCCCTCATGTCCAGATTGACTTAGAAGAAAGTCAAGTTTCAGTTGTTAGATTCCTATAAGAAGAGTTTTCAGGAATTGAAGACTCGATTTAGCTCAGCCCCAGTTTTGACATTACCAGATAGTTCAGATGAGTTTGTTATATACCGTGATGCATCTAGAGTAGGCTTCGGTTGTGTGCTCATGCAGAACGAGAAGGTCATAACCTATGCCTCTTGACAGCTTAAGCCCCATGTGAAGAATTGCTCTACCCATGATCTTGAGTTAGCAGCTGTAGTGTCACCTTAAAGATTTGGAGGCATTATCTGTATAAGGTGTATGCTGATGTGTTCATAGATCAAAAAAGCTTACAGTGTGTATTTTCTCAAAAATATTTAAATAGACGTCATAAAAGGTGGTTAGAGTTATTGAAAAATTATGACATGAGTATTTTGTATCACCTAGGCAAGGCCAATATAGTGAAAGATGCTCTCAGTAGGTTGTCTATGGGTAGTATGGCTCATGTTAAGACTGGTAAGAAAAAGTTAGTTCAAAAATTTCATCAGCTTACTCGGCTACCTGTCCATTTAGTCGACTCAGTAGAGGGTAGTGTGTTGGTTCAGAATAGCTCAAAATCATCTCTGGTTTCCAAAGTAAAGAAAAAGCAGGATAGAGATTCCAGTCTAATTAAGATGAAATGGTCAGTCAGAGATCAGAAAGTAGAGGTTTTCTCCCAAGAGGGAGATGGAGTGTTGTGATTCCAATATCGGCTATGTGGAATAGGAGTAGATGACTTGAGGCAATAAATACTTGAAAAAGTTCATGGTGCACATTACTCTATTAATCCAGGGGCTACTAAGATTTATCGTGACTTGTGAGAGATCTATTGGTGGAGTGGGATGAAGAGGGATATCATAGAGTTTGTAGCTAATTGCTCTATGTGTCATCAGGTTAAGATTAAGCACCATAAGCCTAGTGGGTTCATGCAGGAGTTTAGTATTCCCACATGGAAATGGAAAGAAGTAAATATAGACTTTGTGATGGGTTTACCTCATACTCGTTGCCAGCATGATTTGATTTGGGTAATCGTAGATAGGATGACCAAATCTGCTTATTTCTTGCCAGTTCATATCTCCTATTTAGTTGAGGACTACGCCAAACTCTATGTCAAAGAGTTGGCTAGGTTACATGGAGTTCCAGTATCTATTATCTTAGATAGAGATACCCTGTTTACCCCTCACTTCTGGAAAGCATTCCAAAAGGGTCTTGGTACCCAAGTTCACCACAGTACAGCCTTCCACCCTTAGATAGATGGTCAAGCAGAAAGGACTATTCTGACTTTAGAGGATATGTTAAGAGCCTACATTGTTGATTACCATGACCACTTGCCTTTGATCGAATTCTTGTATAATATTAGCTATGATTCTAGTATTTAGATGGCTCCATTTTAGGATTTTTATGGTAGGATATGTAGATTTCCAATTAGTTGGTTTAAGATAGGTGAGGCCGCAGTAATAGGGCTTGATTTAGTGTTTGATGCCTTAGAGAAGGTTCAGTTGATAAGAGAAAGGATTAGGGTAGCCCAAAGCTGACAGAAATCATATGTAGACGTGAGGAGAAAAGATTTGGAGTTTGAGGTCAGTGATTTTATGTACTTGAAAGTCTCTCCCATGAAGGGGTGGAGAGGTTTAGCAAGAAAGGAAAGATAAGTCCACAATATGTCAGTCCTTACAGAATTATTAGTCATTTTGAAAAGGTAGCTTACAAGCTTGAGTTTCCTTCAAATCTAGCTTCAGTTCACCCAGTATTCCACGTCTCCTTGCTAAAGAAATGCATTGGTCACCTACCAGTCATAGTTTCCTTAGAGAGCGTCGATATTCAAAATGAGCTCTCTTTCGAAGAGGTTTAGTCCAATCGATCATCAGATCCACAGACTGAGGAACAAAGAAGTTCCCTTGGTTAAAGATCTTTGGCAGAATTATTCCATTGAGAGAGATACTTGGGAAACAGAAGTAAATATATGGACCAAGTATCCTCACCTCTTCTCTGCAAACTCAGATTTATCTTGAGGTAACAATCTTCGTTAGCTTTGCTCAGTTCCCTATTCAGTTACAGATACAAAATTGGTATTTATTACTGTTGTATACTATCTTTATGACAATTATGCATTTATGAATCAGTTCATCTATGTACTCATGCATCAGATATGCATGTTCAGTGTGTAAACTCATTCTATTAGTGTTTCTTAGCCTAATCATTCTCATTTGAGGACATATGTTCCTAAGGGAGAGATATTATAATATCTCGTATTTTCCTAGCTCAGTTTAACTCTTAATATACGAGTATTCCATTGTAAAATTTTTATAATACTCAAAATTTTTTAGTTTAGAGCCTACCATTGCGTATGAAATTCAGTCTTCTTTCCAATAATATAAAGTTTGCCTATATTCGATACCCGGGTGAAGAGTTAGGGCGGTTTTTGTAAAGCAGTGTGCCAACTAGCACATCACTGCATCGCGGAGACAGGCCAAATGGCAATTGTTAAAATCCAGTGAAGGTCCACAATTCCACTGCATCACGCCGGTGTCCCAGTTCCCAATTGTAAATTTCCAGTGTGACACCGCGATTCCACCGCGCCGCATTGATGACATAGTTCCCAATTGTAAATTTCCAGTGACACAATGCGATAGCACCTCGTCACACCAAGGGTCCAAATCAGAAATTTTGATAGAAATTAAAAGTGTTGTGCATGGGCAAATAAGTCTTTTCCAATCAATTTAATCAGTCCAGGTACTAGATTTAATCCATAAAAATGTTATTAAGTTATTCTTTAATCAATTTTCCCCAAATCAAAAAAAATATTCTCTCCCTAATAGAAAACCCTAGTTTCAAGAAATCAAGAGAAATCCTCAAAAAAATCACCAAGAGCTTCAAGAATTAAAATACCCAGGTATGTTAGGTGTTCATCTATGGGTTCCTTTCTCCCATATAATCCAAGAATCCATTTTTAAAACTACAAGCTTATTGATTTATGATTTACATGCTTAAAAAATAGATTATATTCATGTTCATGACATTAATTGAGTTTCAATTCATGATTAATTGTAGATTCCATGAAATTGAAATAGCATATATATTGAATTGGGTAATTCCCATGTTATAATCCTTGAATTAGAAAGTTTGGGTGTTGTAGTTACAATGTTTACATGTTGTCCATGATTATATGCATTAAGTTGTGCTCCCCATGTGTTTGATAGAATGTCCATGTGAATTAAATGGTGAAATCATGACATGCTAGCACATGTACAAACTTATGTCCTACAAAGGTTTTATAAAATATCTCTATGAATGAATTATGAACAAGTGGACCTTGTTATGCTTTTTTTTCAAGACCATGGTATGCTTTACTTTTCATGCTATCGAGTCCTGGGGGTATTTAATACTCGACAATCTAGTTGCTTACCTAGAGCTACAGTAGTTACAGAATAGCCTCAATCATGTCACGAAATAGTAGTACTCAGTCAGTTATAAAACTCTGTTAACTTAGTCCAGTTCAGTCAGTCAACACGATCAGTAATAGTTTAGTCAAATCTAGTACAGTTTAGTAATTAGTTCACGGTCTATTAAGTTGGGAGTAGGATTCAGCATTGAGTGAACCCAAGGATAGGGGCTCACCTGCCAGTAGAGGATGTGATCCTTAGAAACAGTCCTTGTATTCCAGAACTATGTAGCTAGCGTAGGTTGAGACATCAACCTACTAGTTGAGGGTTGATAAGGTTTTTTAACCTACCATTTGAGGGTACCACCATTCTAATTAGAGTACCTGCCAGATGAGGGTAACTCTTGGACTTGTCTGTACCTGTGGCACGGTACTGACACCCTTCCAACTGGGGTTATTGGTTGAACCCCAGTTATCTTATTTTGGGAATGTTGGTTAGATGATTGCTTCCCAAATATTCAGTTTTAGTCTCAATTTAGAGCTTAGTTCAATTCTATAGAATCAGGACTATCAAACATAGTCAATCAGTATCAGTAACTCAGTTACTCATTTATCAAAAATCACTACTCAGCTTCTGTAAAAGCTTAGATACAGTATGTACTTATATGTACATATGCACAGTATTGTGTAATTAGTATTTACAACTATTTTAGTTATCCATGTACTCTCATATTTAGTTACCCTATATCATTCAGACAATTATTGTTCATGCATATGAACCATTGTATTCAGCCTTACCTCATCTAGCATACCAGTAAATTCCACATACTGATGCATACTTTCTCTTTGTACTATGATGTCTCATATGATAGGTTTGGATGCTCAGGTTCCTAACCACGCTTAGACAGATTCAGTCAGTAGTATCTGATTCAGTTGTGAGTCCTCATCTATCAGGGATATTCTTTTATTTCATTATTAAAGTAGATTCAGTATTTCAGTAGTCGGAGTTAGTTAGGAGCTTTTCCCATCAACTCCATATTTAGATAGTTCAGATAGAGGCTTTTCAGACTAGACTAGTTCAGATAGTATTTTAGATTTCAGATGTTTTATCAGATATTATTACAGTTGTTGTTCTTTATCAGTATTGAAATTGTGAACCTTATGATATTTCAGCCTATTTTTTGAATTATTACAGTATTATTATTCAGTGCTCACTATAGATATCAGTCATGGGTTAGCTTGTGGTCCCTCAGGATCATAAGCACCGTGTAGCATTTGGGTACAGACTCGAGGCTTTACACCAGTGTCCGCATAGGCGACACCTGGATACTTGGGAAGGGTATAAAAACCCCACTTATCTCGATTTCTCCTATTTTTCTTCCTTATTCAAGTATGTGGAACCCTAAAAAGTGTGTACTCTAGAGAATCATTAGTGGATGATTTTGGAGTGTTTGTAGACTCTATTAACAAATTTCTCCTTTGAATTCTTGGTAAGTTTCATCAAATTCCATAGATTATTTCTCTATTTAAATTCTAAAATCCCTAAAATATTGGTGGGATTATTATAGCACCATTAGAGCTCAAAATTCACCTATATTTTTAGGATAAATGTTCCTTGATCATAGAGGAACATTGTGTTAGTTTTGAAAGTGCAATTCTGCAAATGGTCCCAACATGGGATTTTTACCTAAAATTTGGATTTGAAGCACAATTGTACAATATGGATATCATTGTTCTTGTTTTGATGAGTATATTTTGATTTGTGGCATGGGATCTTTTGAAAGCTTCTCAAAATTAGAAATTGCCTGTTTAATGGATTTTTGGGATTTTCTTTGGCATCCAGGTAGGCTAGGTTTACCCTCTTCATAAATTAAGCTATTTCGTAGTATGATTATGATATATGCTAGATATGAGATGGGATATAGGTGTTAGAGGTTTGATTGAAAATATTTGGATTACTTGGATTGCTTAGGCTATCTCGAAACCATAATTTAGGCATTATTGACTTAATTGCTCATGTTTTAGGTAGAATTTCTATATTAGGGCCGTTTATAGCTTATTTAACATCTAAAAGTGAATTTATATACCTTATTCTAGTCTGAGATAGAATTTTCTTAAATAATAGATTTGGGGAATTAGAAGTGATCCCCTCTAGCCCACCTTAGGACATGACTGGTGTTAGCTTTTGTAGACCTTTATGCACATGTTACAACCTTTTGAAATGCTTATTTTGGGACTTGAGGAGATTATATACTTAATGATTATGTTGGTTGGGTATATGGGAGTTGGTGCAAAATTTAGGTAAAACTCGATAGTTTATTGATATGAGTTCTGGTTCAAGTTCGGCAATTGGTATGATATTGATAATATAGGTTTCGGTTAAAGTCTGAGAATTAACGATGACATTAATTACATGAGTTTCGGTTCTAGTTTGACTAATGATGATAATGCTATTGATATCTAATTCGAGTCAGACATTGAGAGTTTTTTATGATATGATATGGTATGGATGTATTCATCATTATGGCTTGATATATTGTAATTTATAGTTCTTTAGTTATTTTTTTTCCTTTGATTGCACCCTCTGGGCTTATGGGGGCCCGTATTAGGTTATTTAATTTTTTGTACTTATTGGCTTATGTGGGTCAATTTAGTAGTTATAATTATGTGATATTTACGTTATTATTCTAGATTTATTTATTAATTTATGCACAATAGTGTTGGAGCTTATTTCTAGGTTTTTCCTTCTACCTTAACTTAGCTTATTTATCTTGCATTTTATCATAGTTATATCATGATTTAACTTAGTTGGCCGATGATGCCCATTGAGTACCCATAGTTTTGATATTCATACTATACTTTTTACTTTTTTGGTACAAATTCTAGTACTAGTAGACATTATTGACATGGCGATTATGCTGAGTTGATTTCCAAGAAAGGGTAAGCTCTTGGAGTTGGAGTTTCCCCTTTTCCTTCTATATCCATGTCTAGTCTTTCATGTTTTGAGACATAATGTATTTGACTAGTTTAGTATTTATGTTCCACTTGTAGTAGTTCTTGAACCGACACAACTAGGCCGTGGGATTATTGTTGATGCTTTATTTTTCTTTTTGACTATATTAATTGCCTTGTTATTATTATAAGTCTTTAACTATTTGTTTTTGGCTTTTAGGCCATTGTCCTACCAAATTATCCCATTTCTTATAGCTTTAAGCTATGATTTAGCTTATCTACTGGTGGAATAAAGTAGGTTCCATCATGACTCATAAGTCGGGTCATGAAAAATTGGCACCAGAGCCTAGGTTAACAAATATTATTTGCACAAGAACAAGTGGTCTAGTAGAGTCTCGTATATTAGAATGATGATCTCTATTTCTTATCTTTAGAAGGCTGTAGGATATTCTTAGGAGTTCTTCACTTCTTTTACTCATTTTATGCTAAGATTCTGAGTTGGTTTCTAAAGAATCCCTTTGGTTTCACTGTTTCATAAATAGTTGGGACATGCGCTACCACTACATAAGATGAGGGTCCCAAGATAGAGCCTAGGGATCCTATTGCTGTTAGTTAATGACATAGAGGTCATACAAAGCCTAGGGATGTATCCCCGTTAGGGGCCAGGATAGGGGGCCTTCCCTAGACCTTATTCCTACTTCTGAGCTAGAAATTCTTCTGCACTTGCTAATGATAGGCCAGGGATTAGCCTAGGATCCACAATGGTTTATTTCTTCTTTAATTCTTAGGAATGCTTGGTTTAGCTTTTGGGATTAGTTGGTGGTGTATTGACTGATGGTGCATAGTTTATAGATCAAAGTAGTCTATCTTACACTAGTGGTGGCTCAGTCGATAGTTTATCATCCTGCTATATCTGTTGAGGAGCAGAAAATTTTGGGTAGATTCTTAAGATAGGCTCTGCCTAGGTTTTCTAGTGCACCTGACAAGGATGCATATGAGTTCTTAATTATTTGTAAGGATAGGCTCCATAATTCTGGCCTAGTCGGGACTCATGATATAGATTATATTAGTTTTTAGTTGGATTTGGCAACTCGACATTGGTGGAGAGGTCATCTTGATTTCAGGCCAATTGGATCACCTCCTATGTCATGGACTCAGTTCTCTAACATTTTTTAGACAAATACATGCCTCACAATCTTAAGGATCATTTGAGAGATCATTTTTTAAGGTTTGAGTAGGGCTCCATGACTGCTGTAGAGAATGAGGCTCGATTTTATGAGTTGTCTAGGTATGCTACTTCTATTCTGATTGCTGTGTATAAGATGGTTTGTCTTTTTGTTCAAGGGGTGAGACTTCTTCTTTATATGTCTTCACATAGTTTTGTTATTGCAGGTAGGTCTTTTGAAGATGTATTTTTGTCATGCTTAGGAGATGCATCATAAGGCCCAAAGGCCAGTGATAAGAGGTTGCAGTATTAAGGTAGTTTCAGTAGGAGACTCAGTGGCCTATGGTCCAGAGGCAGTAGTTCTAAGGGTAGGCACCCTCTACATCAGTTGTATCAGTATTAGGGTCAATCTAGTAGGCCCATTTAGGCTGCACTTTAGATTACTAGTGGAGTCCAGTCTAGTTTTAGTGATTATCCTGGCCAAGGTACTGGTCAGTGTTTAAGGCATTCATCTTTTTGTTATTCTAGTCATGCTAGTTATTATGGGTCATTGGATATTCTAGTTTGTGTACAGTGCCAGGGGTATGTTATGAGGGTTTTGGTTATTTCTCGAGAGAGTGCCCCAAGCATGGAGTAATTATTCCCTTATCTTAGATTATTTCTTCGATTATAGTGGTGCATCCCCTTACTAGAGATGGTATGCATAGTCATAAGGGTGGTTCCTAGGGTGCTCATAGAGGTTCTCCAGTAGGTAGGATAGGAGATCAGTCAGAAGCCCAACCAGGTGGCAGGCATGGCCAGTTGTATATCGTAACTTCAAGACCTGACGATGAGTCTTCGTATGTTGTTATAATAGGTACGATCTTGGGGTGCCATTAGTCCATTTTGGCTTTATTTGATCCTACTTATTCTTATGTGTCTTCTTATTATGCCCTGCGGTTAGATTTATCTTGGGATTAATTATTTGTGCCATTATATGTATCTATTCCCATGGGTCATTCTTTAGTAGTGGATCAAGTTTAAAGATCATGTGTTCTGATTGTTTAAGAGTTTGATACTTAAGCTGATCTTATTGTGTTAGATATAGTGGATTTTAATGTAATTTTGAGAATGGATTAGTTATCCCACTATCATGAGGTTGCCAAGATCATTACCTTTATATTGTATGGCATACCTCTAGTTATGTGGTAGGGAGCTATTAGCCATGAGTCAACAGGGATTGTTTCTTCTATTCAGGCTAGGAGACTTATTTTAAGGGGTTGCGAGTCTTATCTTTCTTATATTTTTGATGTTATCATAGAGAATTCGCCACTTGACTCTAATCCTATAGTTTGTGATTTTCTCGATATTTTCCCTTCTGATCTACCTAGTCTTCCATCTAAGTGTGATTTTGAGTTTCTTTATTGATCTTGATTTAGGAGCCCAACCTATTTCTATGGCACCTTATCATATGGCTCCTGTCGAGCTTAAGAAGATGAATTCTCAGCTTTAGGGTCTTTTTATAAGGGTTTCATTAGATCAAGTATGTTTCCTTGGGGATCTCTTGTGTTGTTCTTGAAGAAAAATGATTGTTCCATATGTGTGTGTATTGATTATAGGTAGCTTATTAGGTGACAATAAATAATTGGTATCCTATGCCTTGCATTGATGATTTATTTGACTAGCTTTAGGGTGAAATAGTGTTCTCTAAGATTAACTTGAGGTCAGGTTACCATCAGTAGTGGATTCGAACTGAGGATATCCCAAAGACAGCCTTTAGGACCCAGTATGGCCATTATGAGTTCCTAGTGATGTCTTTTGGGTTCACAAATGCCCCAACTATCTTTATGGATTTGAACCATATCTTCAAACCTTACTTGGATTCCTTTGTCATTGTGTTCATTAAATACATACTTGTGTATTTGAGGAGTAGAGAGTAGCATGTGTAATATTTGTGGATTGTGCTTCGGACTTTGAGAGATCATAGACTTTATGCTAAATTATCAAAGTGTGAGTTTTGACTTGAGTCAGTGACATTCCTTAAGCAAGTGGTGTCTAAGGATATGATTATGGTAGACCCAGCAAAGATTGAGGCTATTCGTTATTGGGCCAGGCCTATATCTCCATCAGAGATTTGTAGCTTTATTTGTTTGTCCGGTTACTATAGATAGTTCATTGAGAGTTTAGCTACTATTGCATCACCGATGAGCAGATTGACTCAGAAGGAGGTTCCTTTTTGATGGTTCGAGGAGTGAGTCGATCTTTGGAAAGCTCAAAGGATTTCTAACTTTAGATCCTATATTGGCTCTTCCTATTGAGGGTGAGGGATTTACTATATATTGTGGTGTTTCTGGTGTTGGTTTGGGTTTTGTGTTGATACACTAGTGTCTATTTATTGCTTATGCATTAAGGTAGTTAAAGGTGCATGAGCGTAACTACCCTATTCATAATTTGGAGTTGGCGGTGATAGTTTTAACGCTAAGATTTTGTGACATTATCTTTATGGCATGCATTGTGAGATCCTCATGAATCATCATACACTTCAATATCTTATGACCCAAAGAGAGCTTAATTCTAGGCAGTATAGATAGATGGAGTTGCTCAAGGATCATGATATCTTTATTTTGTATCATCCGTTCAAGGCAAATGTGGTAGTGGATGCCTTGAGTTGGAAGGTGGTGAGTATGGGTTGTTTGGCTTCTATTTAGATTCTCAAAGGCCATTGGCATAGAACATCAAGTCCTTATCCAACTTGATGGTGCGACATGATATTTTAGATCTTCGGAAGATTTTTTCCAGTGTTGAGGTGAGGTCTTCGCTATTTTAGTAGATTCAAAATCGTCAATTTGAGGACATGAGACTTTGCATCATTTATGATCAACTGTTGAGTGATGAGTCTGAGAGGGACACCATAGATTTTGAAGGTGTTTTGAGATTCTATAGCTGCATTTATGTTTCAAGAGTTGATAACTTAGTTCAGTTTATTTTGTGTGAGGGTCACAACTCCAGATATTCTATTCACTGGGTACCACTAATATGTATAGAGATTTGAGCCAAAATTATTGGTGCAGTGGCATGAAGAGAGAAGTAAAAAACCATAGGTTTTGGCCTTTTGAAATTTCCTTAGTTTTGGACTCACTGTCTTAGTAATGACTCACAATACGATTCTTATGGTATGGATGTGGGTCAAGGGGACCTGGTCGTTAGGAGACCAGTGAAGGGTGGTTGGGATTCTATTATGGTTTCATTTTGGTGGTATGGGTCATTAGAGGTGGTGTGGTTCAGATGGTCGGTCCCTTAAATAAATCAGTAACTTAGTTACTTGACTTGGCTCTGAGTACGAGTCGCTCACTAATAGTTGTAAGGATAAGGTACGAGTAGAAAGGTTTAGTCGTAAGTTGTCTAGTGTCCAATTCCTTTGGTTTCTATCTTGGGTACAACTTGACCATACCAGTCGTATGGTCTGGTCATAAGTGGGGGTTAGGGAGTCATATGGTGGACAGTGTATGGGTGTCCAACTCAATGTCTTGGTGATGACTCCATGGTACGAGTCATATGTTGTGGTCACGAGTCAAGGGGTTGACTCATATCCACCTGCGGTAATTTTATAGTTTTAAGTTGGGGACATTTTAGACATTTCCCCTTTTTAATTCCCTTTAATAACACGACATAAAACACCTTTTGGGGCTTTATTAACCTATAATTCTCAATGAAACACTCTTAAAATCTCTCTGAACTCTCTCTCAAGCAAAAGGCTAGGGTTTTTTCAAGATAATCAATTAAGGCTTTCAAGGGTGATTTCTCTTCATTTTCCTTGGTGTCTAAGGGATGTTACTCCTTGATAACACTCAAACTACGCCTCTCTTATGAGAATGTAAGTGATAATTGTCAATATATAACCCAACTAGGTTGGGGTCGAATCCCACAGGGAATATGGTGTGAATTTGAGTTATCTAATAGTTAATCAACTGATAGTTATCAGTTTCCTATGAATGGGCATTTTTGGAAAGGTAACAAATAATTACTTCTCAATTTAGTGTTTGAATTCATTATGATACGGAAAACCAGAGTTATGTTCACAATGGGTGTTGGGATTTGACAGACGCTAGTAACGGTTCAAGATTCTTATGGTAGGTAGGAGTAGCAGACTATCCTTGTCAAAGTTATGTCTAAATGTTTGTCAACCTATTTAGACATTTAACCACCTAATTCTCTCAAACTTAGGGAATTTATATTTCATAACAGGATGTTATCTCAAGTTAATTAATCTTATTACAACATTAATTATTAAATGGAAGTTTGATGCTTCCAAATCCCTGTTGATAATTCACTTCTTACTAGGGTTCATTTCTTATCTCAAGAAAATCACCAGTAAGAAAGGCCTATTATTTGTAACCAATAGTCAGAGTATAAAATAATGAAATTAACAAGAAGTTTCTACCACCGTTAGAATCTTGAACACTTAGTTATGTTACAAACCCAAACCCATAGATCCCACAACTCGGGTTAAGGGAAATTAGGTACTCATAATAAAATAATCAAGACAACAAGTTGAATTCATAGTTTGATATATGAACTTACAACAAGATGAATAGCAACAAGTGTTTCTCAGATTTGATTAACCGTAGAAAATCCCAAAACAATTGTAATAATCTCTCTAAAAATAATTGTAAAGTTTAAGTCAGAAAACTAGAGAGAAAAGATTCTCAAAACGTCAGTTCCCCCCCGTTTTATTAGAAAACCCTAACATATGCTTTAAATACTTTAGCCTAATTATGGAAACAAAATCATACATCACAGTATTTTCTCAGACAGGCGACGACGTGTGTGATGGCTTATCAGGTGTCTGACGACTTATCAGGAATATCGTCAGCTCCTCTTCACTTTTGACAATCTCTGCCTTAGGTTGATGATGAGACATGATGTCTTATTAGACGTATGATGAATTATCAGAATTATCATCACTTTTTCACTTCAAATCCCATTCCCTACCTAAGCCTAACGACGAGCCTGATGGCTTATCACACTTCTGACGGCCTATCACATATGTCGTCATGAATTCCAACTGAAGCTCATTCTCTATCTAAGGCTGGTGATAACTCTGATAGGTTATCACAAGGCTGATGACTTATCAGATAGGTCATCAGCTATACTTCCCTCTCTACTTGCTCAGAAATTAACTCTTTTACTTCCATTATTGTTGGTTCTCTTGCATCTTGACTTTTACTGCAATATCAAACAAAAAACAATCAAAAACGACAAAAGTTTCTTAAGACTTTGCAATTATTCTTAGTTAAAAGCCTCAAATGTGTTAGCATTTGCTCACACATCAAAACGCTTAACTTAAAACAATTGCTTGTCCTCAAGCAACTAAAACACAACCAAGAGGATACAATGTACATTCGAAAGTCAACCATCCTTGTTATCTTAAAACATCTTCAACATCTCCAAGGTCAATTAATTTAAAATCAACAACTATGCATATTATTGAAGAACAACAATGCGACACACAGGAATCAAGATATGGCATAAATTAAGCAACAACAACTATGCATGTACCAAGATTACACTATCCAAACAAGTTAAAAACTAACAATGTAACCAGTGTGCCCTCACTACAATGATGTCCCACTCCACTTATATCAGATATCACATATTTAACCATGGGGACAATAAAAAGACACTCACTCTCAAAATAAAGTTCCAATCAATGTATACCAAACACCATAGGCTTGCCCTCTTTTCCATTACCAAGATTTTCACACAGGTCATTTAGGATCACTATAGGTCTTCTCTTTGGCTTGTAATGTAGGCTAGGGGATGGTATGATACTCGATGATATTTAAAGTGACTAAGCCTCCTTGACACTACACTAGCTTTTGGGGTCTCACTTATTAACCTTTTTTCTATTCTTCTCTTTTCTTGATCATACATATTTAGGATAGGTGCGGTCTTTTCTACAATTACTTCATTTTTTTCACAACTTTTCTTTTCTTGCTCTTTTCCATCGCAACTAGATTTTTATTCTTTTCTTTTATTCTACCTTTCTTCATAGTCATTTTACATCACACACCCCTATGATAGCCACCCTCAACTTAGGCCATTTTCCTAAGTCAAGGTATACAGTGTCCAAGGAGGACCAGGGCCAAAATAGGTTCATTATGATATAAATAAGACAGTGATAGGTATCATAAAAAAATAAAATAGGCTATTCAAGCTCAAAATAGGGATTAAGGAATATTACGCATACAGGGAAGGTGATTTAGGATAAAAGTGGCTACTACCAAAATGGCCTATGATCCTTTCCTAACCCCTATCCTTCAATCTAGGTAAGACTAATCGAGCAAGTTCTGGATTCAACGTTTAAAGGGAACTAAGTATGATCTCACACGCACATGCCACACATGTATATCACAAGTTACTACTTATTCAGGTCATGCAATTGTTTAGCAATGATTATCATGTCACTAGAACTAATACATAACAAGATGCACAGTGGTAAATTAGATGCAAATCACACAGTTAAACAATTAGACCATTTGATAGGTGTTCACCAAATAACAAAACCATGTTAACTACCTCAGGTACTTGTATTTCTCCTAGTCAACTACAAAATATTACAAAAACAACTCACACTACACCCTTAACTTAAAATCAAAGAAAAACTGAACTAAGGGTTAGGGTATACCTGGAGTAGATCAAGCACGAGGATCGTGGGTTACCTCCCATGTAGCGCCTGATTTAATGTCGCGACACGATTTGGTTATCTTGAATACTCAGACTTTGTCAAGATACCATGCTGTCACCTCTTTCCCATCTTCATAAATCATATCCATGATTGAGAAGACACTCATCTTCTTTTGTTGTGTCATGGATGAGTGCATTTTGAATCTTGCTTCTTTGTCATTGAAACTGAACTTTAGCTCATTCAGCTCTATGTCCACTACTACTCTCCCAGTAGCAAGGAATGGTTTACCCAAAATGATGGGTACTTCAAAATCAATCTCACAGTCTAGGACCACGAAATTTGCAGAAAGTATAAAGTCGGCCACCTTTACCAATGCATCATGCAATATTCCTATTGGCCGCTTTACAGAACTATTCTCCATCACTAACCACATGTTTGTCAGGGTAGGATCCCCCAAACCTAGCTTTTTATGCACAGCTAGTGGCATCAAATTTATGCTCGCCCCCAGATCACATAGGGTCGGCCTTATTTTACACTAAGGATCATATAGAAATAGCACTACAATGGTAGACATTATCCTCCGGTTCGTAGCTTATTGCTCTTTTCTTCGTCACAAGGTCCTTCATGAATTTAGCATACCCTGGCATTTGCTCGAGTGCCTCCATCAAAGACACATTTATCATTAACTGCTTCAATATTTCCATGAATTTACTAAATTTTGTGTCGTCAACCTTCTTCTTCAATCTTTGAGGAAAGGGAGGTGATGGTATTGGGAGATTTTTCAAACCTACTTATTTTTCTTTCTCCTTTCCTTATTTCGGAGCACTATCAGAACCATCCAGCTTCCCAGACTCCACTGGATATTATTCTTTGGGTTCATCATTTGCTTCAGTCACATGTTCAACTCCACCTTTGCCCGCAGAAGAGCCAGGTAATATCTTACCACTTCTAGTAGTAATCGCCATACATGAGCCATCATTCTACGTATTCTAAATTGTATCACTATGTAACGTTCCACTCTTCCTTTGGTTTAGCACTGTGGAGAGTTGGCTCATTTTTTATTCAACTATTTGATCAAAGTGGAGTGGGAGTTTACCAACTAACTCATAGAGGATAGATCGATCTTCATGGTAGTCACCCCTAAGTTGGTAGCCTCCACTCCCTCTAACAATTTAGCCATGATGTCCTCCAGGGACATCTCTTTAGAACTTGTTGTAGCAGCCTCACAATTTCTAGGAGGGACATATAAACTGCTCCTACCATTATTGCTCCTCCAATTACCTTGCGCCTGGTTCTTATATCCAGCCTTGTCATAATATGTCCGACCTTGATTTCCTTGGCTATTGCCATGGAAACCCCCTGATTATTTAAATAGTTTGCCTCTTCTTCTGAGTTAGAATCCACTTTCCTCTGCGATCCTACAACCTTCACTTTCTTAATTTTACCTAATAGTAAATGCTTAGTTAGCAAGTCCATCTGTATTTTTAGATGAGCCATGTATTGATCATGCTCCTCATCTCTTCTGCATTGTTCCATAACTATACCAATAAAAATAGTGGGGCTTGCTACCATAGAGTCCCTGGTATGCCATGCCTGACTCTGTTTGGTCATTCTCTCAAGCATTTTTGAAGTCTCTGGAAATGTAAGATCAACAAATGAACCACCAACAACATTATCTATAATCGGTTTCGTCACAGATTTAAGACCCCTGTACAAAGTCTCCATTAAGTGTATGTCCATTATGTTGTGGTTCGGACACTGCGCCAGCTTCTTTTTGAATCTTTCCCAGGTTTTATGCAAGGCTTCAATTGGGAGCTACCTAAAGTTGCTGATATCATCCCTCAACTGTACCCTCCTGGAAGGTGGAAAGAACCTTTCTAAGAAAGCTCTTTTCAACTACCTCTAGTTGGTTATAGAATCAAGTGTCAGCTCATTAAGCCACAATATTAGCTCCCCAGATAGAGACAACGGAAACAATCTCAAATAGATAGCATTCTAACCCACTCCTAGGTTATTAAAAGATTTATAAATGGTGACAAAGTTTACCAAATACAAGTTTGGATCATCCCCAAGAAGGCCACCAAACAACCCCTTCAGATTAAGGAGTTGAATTATAGTACTCATAATGTTGAATTTTACCCTAGGTGCTAACGATGAAGGAATAATTTCACCCATTGAACCTGCTCCATCTATTCCATCATTATCATCATTGAGGCCATACTGGACCGGCTGGTGATCTTTCTTTCCCCAAAACAGACAATTACTTTTAACATTATGTGGTATTGGTGTAGCTATTTGTGCTGCATACCTTGGGTTAAAAGTGTTTAGCGATTCCTCATCTTTCAAGTCATCATCCTCAGGATTTGGATACCGTACTTGTTGACCGTCATTCTACATATTCACCTGAGCTCTAGCTAAGGCTGCCAATTTGTCAGCCTTCTGCTGGTCTACCATTCTACCGATTAGTTGTGGTTTTGGATTAAATTGTAATAATGGTTCTCCAGAACTTATGGTTCTTGGCATGCACCACAAAAGTCCAGTAGCAAACAAAAACCACAAAAAAATATAAAACTAGGAAACTTGACTAACAATCAATTAGCGCACACAACTTCAATTTACAACTGTATTCCCTAGCAATAATTCCATTTTTGATAACCCTCAAACTACACCTCTCTTATGAGAATGTAAGCAATCATTGTCAATATATAACCCAACTAGGTTGGGGTCAAATTCTACAGGAATATGGTGTGAATTTGATTTATTTGTGGGTTAATCAATTGTTAGTTATTAGTTTTCTGTGAATGGGGTTTTTCAGAAAGGTAACAAATAATTACTTTTTAATTCAGTGTTTGAAATCAATATGATAAGGGAAACTAGAGTTATGTTCACTATGGGTGTTGGGATTTGACAGACGCTAGTAGTGGTTCAAGATTTTTGTGGTAGGTAGGAGCAGTAGACTATCCTTGTCGAAGTTATGTCTAAATGTTTCTCAACCTATTTAGAAATTTAACCACCTAATTCTCTCAAACTTAGGGAATTTATATTTCATAACAAGATGTTATCTCAAGTTAAGTAATCTTGTTACAACATTAATTATTAAATGGAAGTTTGATGCTTCCAAGTCCCTATTGATAATTCACTTCTTACTAGGGTTCATTTCTTATCTCAAGAAAATCATCAGTATGCAAGGCCTATTGTTTGCAACCAATAGTCAGAGTATAAAATAATGGAATTAATAAGAAGTTTCTACCACCGTTAAAATCTTAAACACTTAGTTACGATACAAACCTAAACCGATAGATCCCACAACTCGGGTTAAGGGAATTTAGCTACTCATAATAAAATAATCAAGACAACAAGTTGAATTCATAGTTTGATATATGAACTTACAACAACATGAATAGCAACAAGTCTTTCACAGATTTGATTAACCGTAGAAAATCCTAAAATAATTGTAATAATCTCTCCAAAAATAATTGTAAAGTTCAACTCAGGAAACTAAAGAGAAAAGATCCTCAAAACATCAGTTCCCCCTTTTTTATTATAAAATCCTAACATATGCTTTAAATATTTCAGACTAATTATGGAAACAAAATCATAGATCACAGTATTTTGTCGCACAGGAGACAACGTGTGTGACATTTTATTAGGAGTCAGACCACTTATCAAGAATATCATCAGCTCCTCTTCACTTTTGATAATCTCTACCTTAGGTTGATGATGAGATGTAATGGCTTATCAAACATGTGATGACTTATCAGAGTTGTCTTCGCTTTTTCACTTCAAGTCCCATTCACTGCCTAAGCCTAATGACGAGCCTGATGGCTTATCACACTTTTAATGGCGTATCACAGATGTCGTCATGAATCCCAGCTAAAGCTTATTCTCTGTCTAAAGTTGACAGCAACTCTGATAGCTTATCATAAAGCTGATAACTTATCAGATAGGTCGTCAGCTATACTTCTCTCTCTACTTGCTCAGAAATCAACTCTTTTACTTCCATTATTGTTGGTTCTATTGTATCTTTACTCTTACTGCAATATCAAATTTAAAATAATCAAAAACGACAAAAGTTTCTTAAGACTTTGCAATTATTCTTAGTTAAAAGCCTCAAATATATTAGCATCTGCTCACACACCACTCCTCCCTCATTGTTATGTTACAAAAAACATATGTCTTAATGTATGAATTTCATTATATTTTGGTAATTTGAAATAATTGTTGGGGGATTTGGATATTCATGGTTGAATAATGGTTCTCATGGTGTAATAATGTCCTTTTCATGCTTTTAATATGATTTTGACATTGTGGAATGCATGGTTATGGTTAATGGATTTAGGCGTACATTGGATTCTCTCAAATTACTTAGTTAGGGTTTTGAAATATATGTGCCCTCAACCTATCTGTTAAAATGCCAATGAGAATGATTTTGTCACATTGTTTGACTACTTTTGATATCCTTGCATTGCATAAATGGTAATGCAACATAAATTGGTTTGGTTGGTTTTAAATGATTTGGAAAGGCCTTGATGGCCATGGTTTTGGTTTTATTGGAATTTTGGGAGTCAACTTGGTTTAATGGTTTTGGTATGGCATAAAAGGATAGACTTGAAATCTCTAATTTTTTTTTGATGATACCAATGATTAATTCCTAAAAAAAAACTCCTTGGTAAATTGTTGAAGTGTGAAAATGGTTTTAATATGGGCTTAATGAGGGTCGAATAGCAAAGTCGTGGAAGGTGGGGGTCCTAGGGGGACCAATAATGGAAACTTACATTTGCCGATGTAAGGGTGGTCTTGGTGATCGTGTGCATGATGTCACACTTTATATTTTGGGAGATGTACTTCTTATCTCACATCTCCAGTTGTGCGACTACCATACTTGGGTCCCTTTTAGCTGGGGAAGCTGAACCCATATAGCCCATGGGTAGTCTTAGGTTGGTCAAGCTACCCAGCATAGGTAAAGGTTTTAAATACATGCTAAACCCGATTTCCTATCCCTGCATGATATATATATATGTGTGTATGTCTGTGTGTGATTGTGTATGGTTATTTTATTTGGTTATGAATGATCATGTTATTTTATCTTTATCCCTGAGTACATTTTAATGATCGCTCTACTAACCATCTTCGGGTGCTATATCCCCATACGATGCAGGAATCGGTCATACTACCATTTTTCCTACTCAGTGACTTGGATTCAGAGACAACTTTGAGTCCGACTAAAGGGTGATATTCCATACTTCGAAAGGCTTCATTTCATGCTATGGGTATCTTTTATTTTTATTTTTTGCTTTTGTTTGTTTTTTTCTATGGTCGGGGGTATGTCCCAACTAGATGTTATTAATTTTGGGTAGAGGCTTTGATAGACAACTCTAGGCGTAGGCGGTGTCGTTATTGGTGTCAGCTTTTTTATTAATATTGGCATTAGGGTTAGTATCGGTTGGATATTTGATTGAGGTTGTTGGATTATGAATATAGACTTTATTTAATGTATTTGAATTACTGCTGACCTATCTTATTATATGTTTGAAATTCATCCGATGGAGGGTGTAGGGTAGTTACAGTTAGGTAATAGGAGTGGTCTCTAGTTCTAGTTGAACTTAGAATGCCCAACACGACTAGTCTCTAGTTTGGGTTATCTCATATTGGTATCAGAGCCTTAGGTTCATGGTCAATTAGGTGTCTGACAAAGCTGTGTCGAGTAAAGTTTCTTTTAAGAGCGTGTAGAATGTCACACTCATAAGGGAGAGGCTACAAGGCATTTAGGAATGTTCCTCTTTCTTATGTTCTATTTTCAAGCTGTAGCGTATAAGGTCCTGAAATCTTCTCTAATTTCCATTTGTTTGCTTCTCATATCATGTCTCCTCGATGATCTGAAGCTCACAAAAACTCTTCTATCCCACCCGAGGATAATATTGATATGACTCATTCTACTTATGGGGTCCAGACTTGGTATAGGGGTCTAATTACTGGTTATCCTCCTAGAGTCCCACTAGTTCCCTCCAGTCCTTCTTGATCTCCTCAGACTGACGTGATGAATACTAAGTTTTGCTAGTCTATTCATATGTTGGAACTATTGGTAGCTTCTTAGTCCGAGTGTGGTGCTTTTGTTACTCCATCTTCTGAGGCCCAAGGGTTGGCTAGTTCATAAGGTTGAAACCTTTTGTGTTCACTGTTGTTAAGGTTAAGAAAGATCCTTAAGCTTTTATTGATGAGATAGAAAACATCTTCCATATTATACATGTTACCAATGTGGAGGGTGTGGAATTGGCTACCTATCAACTGAAAAATGTATCCTACCAATAGTATGAAAAATAAAAATAGTCAAAGGGTGATGATGTTGAGTCATCCCTGTGGGATGATTTCTATAGTTCTTTTCTGTATTGGTTTATTCCTCGAGAGTTAAGAAAAGTTAAGGTGGAATGTTTGTTAACCTAAAGCAAGGCAAGATGTCAGTCAAGAAGTATTCCTTAAAGTTTCACCAGTTATCTCGGTATGTTTTAGAGTTGATTTCTAGCATGAGGGTTAGAATAAGGTAGTTAACTTCTAAGTTATCTCGATATTTGATTTTTGAGAGTAAGTCTTCCTTGTTGAACAAGTACATGAACATTTCTAGGTTAGTTATTTAAATGCATCAGGCGGAGGAAGAAAAGAAAAAATAGGTGAAGATTAGACAGAGGCAGAGTAAGAATTTCATATTTTCTAAGCCGGGCGGTGGCCAACAATAGAGTGGCAGGGATGGTAGAAAGTGGCATAAGAAAAAGTGGGGCACTTCTGGTTCTTACTCAACAGCTAGTTCTTCCTACTTATAGCCGTCGGGTGATAGACACTTCCATGGTGGAGATAAATTTAGGGCGTAGGGTGCCCAATCTCAGGCTAGTGGGGCCGAGTTAGCTCTATCATATCCTTTATGCAGATTTTATGATCGATTGTATTAGGGTTACAGTTATGAATAAAATGACAAGTACTTTAACTGCGGTCAGCCCGGGCACATGATTAGAAATTATTCTATTGGTAAGGTTGCTTTAGGGGAAAGCAAGGTTCCCGTTTCCTCTTCTTTAGCTTCGGTATCAAAGGGTGCACTATCTAGCTCTGACACTAGTCAAAATTAACTCTATGCTCTCACCTCCTGCTAGGAGTTTGAGGCATTACCTGATGTTGTGATTGGTATGTTGAAACTCTTTTTCCATGATGTGTAATATTCACTTGATCAGAGGTCCACTCTCTCTTATGTAACCCCATTTGTGGCTGTGCATTTTGGTTTTATCTCGAGTGTATTTTACACCCCTTTTCTATTTCTACCTTGGTGGGTGACTCTGTGGTAGCTAGAATAGTCTATAGGGGTTGTATGGTGTCTGTGGGTGGTCAGGAAACCTTGGTGGACCTATTCTAATTAGACATGGTTGATTTTAATATCATATTAGGGATGGATTAGTTACACTTATGCTATGGTTTTCTTGATTGTTAAACCTATAAGGTCATCCATAAATTTCCTAATGAGACGACAATTGAATGGGAATGTGGTTCCCTATCTCTTAAATGGAATTCATACCTTATCTAAGAGCTCGGATATTGATCTCCAATGGGAGTCTCTTTCATCTAGTCCAGTTCAAAGATTCTAACTTGGAGGGTCTTTTTTTGCATTCTATCCCGATGGTGAATGAAGTTCCTGAGGTCTTCCATTATGATTTTCCTGGTGTCCCTCCTAATACGGAGATTGATTTTAGGATAGATCTTGTTCTAGACACTCATCCTATTTCTATTCTCCCATATAGAATGGCTCCAATTGAGTTGAAAGAGCTTAATAAGAAACTAAAGGAGCTTTTGGACAAGCGTTTCATCCATCCTAGTGTGTCTCCATAGGGTGCCCCGTGTTATTCATGCATAAGAAGGATGGTTCCTTTTAGATGTGTATTGATTACCGATAATTGAATAAGGTAACGGTAAAGAATAAGTACCCTTTTCCAAGGATAAATGATTTTCTTGATCAACTTTAGAGTGCTAAGTTTTTCTCCAAGATTGATCTTAAGTCTGGGTATTGTCAGTTAAAGATTAGGGAGGTGGATATCCCTAAGACGCCTTTTAACACCCAATATAGGCATTTTGATTTCCTAGTCATGTCTTTTGGGTTGGCTAATGCCTCGATAATATTTATGGATTTGATGAATAGATTCTTCTGAAAGTTTTCAGATTTGTTTGTCATTATGTTCATTGATGACATCTTGGTGTACTCAAAAAGTGAGGTGAATCATGCTAATCAACTCTGTATAGTGTTGCAAACCCTAAAAGAGCATCAGTTGTATACCAAATTCTTGAAATATAAGTTTTGGTTGAGCGCTATCACTTTTTTGGGTTATGTCATTTCTAGTGAAGGGATCATGGTGGATCCGCAGAAAGTTATAGTGGTTAAGATGTGGACTAGACCTACGACTCTAATCTATATTTGGAGCTTCTTGGGTTTTGCTATTTACTACAAAAGGTTTGTCTTCTATAGCTGCCTCGCTGACTAAGTTAACTTAGAAAAAAATAAAGTTCTTGTGGTTTGATGCTTATGAGGGTTGTTTTGAGAAGCTGAAGGATAAGATAACTTTGGCTGTGGTCTTGACCTTGCCTGAAGGCATTGATGGATTAATGGTCTGTTGTGATGCATCCCATGTAGGACTTGGTTACATCTTGATCCAACATGGAAATGTGATAGCTTATGTCTCTAGACAGTTGAAGGTGCATGGGAAATTATCTAACTAATGAATTGGAGCTATTGGTTATGGTGTTTGCTTTGAAAATCTGCCGTCACTATCTATATGGCGTGTATGTGGATATCTTTTTCAATCATAAGAGCGTGCAATATGTATTTACTCAGAAAGAGCTTAACCTTGGACAAAGAAGATAGCATGAGCTGCTCAAGGATTATGACATGAGTCTTCACTACCATACAGGTAAAGTTAATATGGTTGCTAATGCTTTTAGTAGGTTATCCATGGGAAGTCTAGCTCATGTGGATGAAGGGAAGAAGGAGTTAGTGAAAGATATTAACCATTTGTCAAACCTTGGAGTTTGTCTCTTAGAATTTGAGAATGGTGGTGTGGTTGTGCAGGAGGTAGAACAGTTATCTTTTGGTGCTGGAATAAAGAAGAAACAAGTTTTGGATCTTATCTTGATGAGGATCAAAAGTGATATAGGTGGGTACAAAGTGATGACCTTTGATATTAGATGTGATAGTACCTTGCGATAACAAAAGAGGTTATGTGTTCCCGATATAGATGGTTTGCAAGAGAGGATCTTGTCTAAGGCGTATAAGTACGTGGTGTATCATGACCTTAAGAAGATGTATTGGTAGAACAATATGAAACGAGATGCGGCTAGTTTAGTGGATAAGTACATGATGTGCTAATAAGTGAAGGTTGACCACATGAGGCCTAGAAGATTATATCAAGAAATCGAGTAGCCTGTGTGGAAGTGTGAAGTGATCAACATGGATTTTGTTATCAATCTTCTGCGATCTCAAAATTAGTTAGATTTGGTTTGGGTTATCGTGGATAGGATGATAAAGTCTGCTTAATTTTTTCCAGTGAGGACTAATTTCTTAACTGAGGATTATGCAAGGTTGTATCATGAAGAGATTGTGAAGTTACATGGGGTACCTATTTCTATAACCTCGGATCATGGAATGCAATTTTCATTGCATGTTTTTCGATCATATTAGAAAGGTTTGGGGAACAGGGTGAGTCTTAGTACTACTTTTAACCCGCAGTTAGATGGGCAAGCAAAAAAGACTATTAAAATATTGGAGGACATGCTTAGAGCTTGCGTAATTAACTATGGTAGGGGCTGTATTGAGCATTTACCTCTTATAGAGTGTTAAAACAACAATAGCTACCACTCTAGCATTAGGATGGCTTCATCTGTGGTTTTGTATGGTAGGAGGTGTAGGTCTCCTATTGGGTGGTTTGAAGTTAGTGAGTCAGAGATATTTGGCCCGAATTTAGTTCACCAAGCTATGAAGGAGGTAAAGGTGGTTCGGGATAGGCTTAAAGCCAGCCAAAGTCACCAAAAGTCCTATACAAATGTAAGTCATAAGAAGTTAGAGTTTAAGGTTGAGGATAGGGTGTTCTTTAAGGTACCGGTCATGAAGGGACTGATGTAGTTTGGGTAGAAGGGGAAGCTTTATCCTTGGTATATTGGTCTATACTTGATTTTGATAAGATTTGGAAATGTTGCATATGAGTTAGAGTTGCCTTCTAGTTTGAGCTCCATTTAGCCGGTATTCTATGTGTCTATGTTGAGAAAATATGTGGGTAATCCATCACAGATTATGCCTATCAAGAATATTGGTATTTTGGATTCTCTGTCTTATGAGAAGGTCCCTATTGAAATCTTAGATCAGCAAGTTCGCCGATTATTGACCAAGGACATAACTTTGGTAAAGGTTTTATGGAGGAACCTCAAGGTGGAAGAGGCTACTCAAGAAGCTGAATAGGACATAAAGTCTAAGTATCTATTCCTATTTTCTGGTCTGAAAATCGATGTGTAAGGTATGTGTTATTCTTAACATCTTTATTTTCTAACTTAGTTAAAGGTAAGAGTGATTATGAATTGCTTTGTAATCTATTTTCTATCATAAAGGTAAGTGTAGGGGTCTTTAGGGGTTTAATTGTGCTAGTAACTGCCTTGTCCTATCATTTGAGGATGAATGATCCAAGATGTGAAAAATTAAAATAGCCTGTGTTTTGGCCCTTGAAAATTTCTTGAGTTTTGGACTCACTGTCTTAGTAATAACGCAACATACGAGTCGTATGGTATGGGTATGAGTCAGGGGGACGTAGTCATTAGTAGACCGTGAAGGATGGTTGGGTTTCTGTTATGGTTTTAGTTTGGTCGTATGGGTCATTAAGGGTAGTGACAGTTCTGTTGGTCGGTCCCTTAAACAAAATAGTAACTTAGTGACTTGACTTGACTCTGAGTACAAGTGGCTCATTAAGAGCTATGAGGATAGGGTACAATTAGTAAGGTTGAGTCATATGCGGTCCAGTGTCCATTCCCTTTGGGTTCTGTCTTGGGTACGACTTGACCATGCTGGTCGTATGGTATGGTCACAAGTGTGAGTTATGGAGTCGTATGGTGGACAATGCATGGGTGTCCAACTCACCCTCTTGATGATAATTCCATGGTACAAGTCGTATGTTGTGGTAACGAGTCAAGGGGTCGACTTGCAACCACTTGCGGTAATTTTATAATTTTAAGTTAGGGGCATTCTGGTCATTTTTTCTTTGTAACTCCTTCTGTTACCATGAAATAAAACACCTTTCGGGGATTCATTAACCTATCCTTCTTAATTAAACAATCTTAAAATCTCTCTAAACTCTCTCTCAAGCAAAAGGCTAGGGTTTCTCCAAGATAATCAATTAAGACTTTCAAGGATGGTTTCTCTTCGTCTTCCTTGGTGTCTAAGGTATGTTACTCCTCCCACATTGTTATTTTACAAAGAGCAGGTGTTTTAATGTATGAATTCCATGATATTGTTGTGGTTTGAAATAATAGTTGGGGGTTTTGGATGTTCATGGTTGAATTTTCTCATGGTTTAATGATGTCTCTTTCATGCTTTTAATATGATTTTGACATTGTGTAATGCATGGTGATAGTAAATGGATTTAGGGGTACTTTGGATTCCCTTAAATTACTTGGTTATGGTTTTGAAACATATGTGCCCTCAACCAATTTGTTAAAATGCCAATTAGAATGATTTTGTCCCATTGTTTGACTACTCTTAATTTCCCTGCATTGCATAAATTGTAATGGAACTTAAATTGGTTTGGTTGGTTTTAAATTATTTGGAAAGGCCATGATGGCCATGGTTTTGGTTTTATTGGAAACTTAGGAGTCAACTTGGTTTAATGGTTTTTGTATGATATAAAAGGATAAACTTGAAAGCTCTAATTTTGGTATGACGATACTAATGGTTAATTCCTAAACAAAAGACTCCTTAGTAAATGGTTGGAATGTGAAAATGGTTTTAATAAAGGCTTAAAGAGGGTCGAGTAGAAAAGCCGTGGAAGGTGGGGGTCCCCGGGGGACCGATACTGAAAAATCATATTTGCCGATATGAGGGTGGTCTGGTGACTTTGTGCATAATGTCATGCTTTATATTTTGGGAGATATACTAGTCATCTCAGGCTCTTTTCTCCAGTCATGCGGCTAATATACACTAGGGTTATTTCAACAGGGGGAGCTGAACCCATATAGCCCATGGGTGATTTTAGGATGGTCAAGCTACTCAGCCCAGGTAAATGTTTTGAATGCAAGCTAAATTCGATTCCTTATCTCGGTGTGATATATATATATATATATTTGTGATTGCATATGGGTTTTTTTATATAATTATGAATAATGGCATTAGATTATCGTTATCCCTGAGTATATGCTAGCATTCACTCCGCTAACCATCTTCGGGTGCTGTATCTCCATGTGATGTATGAGTCGGCCATACTACATTCCTCCTTCTCATTGACTTAGATTCGGGGACAACTTTGAGTCAAACTGAAGTGGTGAGCTTCCATACTTTGGAAGGCTCTCTATTTTATGCTATGAATATCTTTTATATTTGTTATTTCTTTGGTTTGGTTTTGGCTATGTTCGGGGGCATATCCCGACCGGATGTTATTGATTCTAGATAGAAGCTTTGTCAGACAACTATGGGCATAGGCGGTGTCTATATTGTTGTCATCCTTGGTAGTGGTATTGGCATTGGGGTTGACATCTATTGGATATTTGATTGAGGTTGTTGGATTATGAATATAGATTAGACTTAATGTCTTTGAATTATTATTGACCTATCGTGTTATATGTTTGGAACTCATCTGACATAGGTTTCAGGGTGGTTACAGTTGGGTAATGGGGGTGGTCTTCGGTCCTAGTTGGACTTGGGATGCCCTACAAGACTAGTCCCTAGTTTGGATCAGGTCAATATCTGGCGGACAAAGTAGCTCGCTGCCTATGTCGTTAGCAGGCAAAGGCCGAGCATCAAAGACATGGTAGCTTGATTTCTAGGTTGCCTATTTTTGAGTAGAAGTGGGAGCTGATTACTATGGACTTTGTTTATGTTTTGCCTTGTAATTCCCATGGTTTCGATGGTATTTGGGTCACTGTGGATCATTTGACCAAGTCGACATATTTCATTCCTATTCAAATGTCCTTCAGTGCCAAGAGGTTAGCCCGTATCTATTTTTATGAGGTAGTCTTCTTGCATGGTGTGCCTATATCTACCATTTCAGACTGGGGTTCAGTGTTCACTTTGAGATTTTGGAGAGCTTTTCTGGAAGAGTTGGATACTCAAGTGTATCTTAGTACAACCTTCCATCCTTAGACCGATGGGTAGTCGAGGTGGACTATTCTAGTCCTCGAGGATATGCTCCAAGCCTGTATTATGAATTTTGCAGGTCAGTGGGAGCAACACTTAGCTTTGAAAGTATTTGCGTATAATGATAACTACTATTAGAGTATTGAAATAGCACCTTTTGATGCTTTATATGGTAGGCAATGTTGTTCTTTGGTTGGTGGTTTGAGACCTTAGCGATTAGAACCTGTGGTACGGACTTTCTTTAGGTGTCGGTAGATAGAGTTAGGATAATTCAGGATAGGTTGAGGGCATCTCAGAGTAGGCATAAGGCTTATACAGATTGTAGACTTTGTGCTATGAGATTTGGAGTTGGTGATTGGGTATTCCTCTAAGTATCACCCGTGAAAAGTATAATGAGGTACAGGAGGAAAGGCAAGCTCAGCCCTATATATATTGGACCCTTTGTGATTCTTCACACAATTGGTGAAATGGCTTATAAGTTAACATTACCCCTAGATTTGTCTTTTGTTCATCTGATTTCTTATATTTCTACGTTGTGGCAATACATTCCTTACCCATTTCATGTGCTTAGATGGGACTTAGTTCAGTTAGATGAGCAGTTGACCTTCATAGAGGAGCCTGTGCTCATATTAGCCAGTGATGTCAAGCGGTTACACACTAGAAAGAATCTAGTAGTTAAGTTTCAGTAAAGGCATCGCCCAGTAGAGGAAGATACTTGGGATATCTAGAGTAAGATGCGTACCTAGTATCCTTACCTGTTTGAGGCTTCAAGTACATCCTAATCCTTTAGCAGATAAAAGTTCTTTTAGCAATGGATATAGTAACTACTCTCTAGGTCATTTCCTCTATTTCCACATATTTTCGCTGTTTAGAGCTTTTCTATAGCTTCCCTAAGTAATTTATGACTTGCTGAAACTTACAGTTCGGTTATCAGGTAGTTCATTTGTTTTTTAGAGCCAATTCTCTATTTTAGGTTTTCACTGGTTCAGATTGGCTACCAGCAAAATATTCAGTCAAACGATCTTGTATGCCAATTGTAATTATTCCAATAGCTCCAGAATATTAATTTTAGGCAAGGTGGACCTTTGGTATGGGTCCTAAGGCTCCCAGACTCACTTTAGGCTATTGACCAGATGTTAAGAAAAAAGGTACATGGGTGTGGAACCCACTTTTTAAAATGACCTCAAATGGAAATTTCGACTGCACTATTGAGTCTGAAACATCGAATTTTATAGGGTAGCATAGTTTACTTGAGTTTATGAAAATTTAGATGAATCCCGAGGTGTTGGAGGAGACATGAAAAATTTCCAAGTCTCAGCTAGTGCAGGTGCACCGCTTAAATGCCTTTTTTGGGTTGCTTAAGCGAAGGGGTGCTAAAGCGATCGGCCCATTGTTTAAGTAATCGAGCTGGCCAGCAGAGGTCCGCTTAAGCGGTGGCCGCTTAAGTAGAAAGGGACCACTGAAGTGGTACCTGCACAGGGAATCTGTTGTTGCTAAAGTGACACTAGGTCGTTTAAGTGGTGACTGCTTAAGCGGCACCCAAATACCTGGGAAGGGCATAAAAACCCAACTTAGCCCAATTTTCTTCCATACAAAGTATGTGGAGCACTAAAAAGTGTGAAAACTTGGGAGAATTATTTGTGAGTGATTTTGGAGTGTTCGTAGACTCGATTGATGCGTTTCTCATCCAAATTCTTTGTATGATTCATCAAATTCCATTGTTAATTTCTCTATTTAAATTCCAAAATCCCTAAAATATTATCTCAAAATAATTACATTATCTCAAAATAATAGAGGATGGAACAGTGAGAAATTTAGTCCAACCATATCCGCCGCAATGTTATTGCTAATACTAAGGCTGACACTAATACCGATCCCACCCATACCAACCCATAGCAGTTCAGCAAAATCCCCTAACCAAATGAAAACTAATTCCGGTTGGGACACACCCTTTACCATAATGAAAACCAATATCTATAAAATAACCAAAGTATATGAATATGTCCATAACATGAAATGAAGCCTTTCGGAAAGATGGAATCTCACTGCTTCAATCCAAAAGCTGATCCCAAAATCTGATTACTATACAAGAAAAGTAGAATATTTGGTTCCCGCATCACATGGGGATACAACCACCCGAAGATGGGTTTGTGGGTGAACGCTAGCATGAAATCAGGATAAGGATAAATTAATTCCATCCAGTAAAACCAAGTAAACCCGTTTCCCATGCATTTGAAACTATTAACCTTGGTATGTATAGCTTAATCGTCCTAAAACAACCTATGGGCTATATGAATCCAGTGTAACCCCTTGAACGGGCCTCAATGCATATAGCCACATGCACCGGAGATATCATAAGAGTAGGGGATTCCCAAGTACCCTTCGCTCTCCATAATACATATGTACAGTGTACTTTAAGGATTCCCATGTACCTCATGAGTATTATATATGGCCGGCATGACCAACCCCTCATGTTGGAAAATATGAGTTTTTGGTGTTTGTCCATAGGACTCCCACCTTCACTGTTAGCTATCACACCCCGCTATTATTGCCCAATTAAAACCATTTCCAACTAACTAATCCATTATTCCATTTATTATTAACCAAGGGTATTAAAGTAGTATCATCATACCGACTATAATTTGCATGTATTGTCCTTAGCCAAACCTTTTAGAGATAAAGAGAGTCCCATTGTAAGACCCTGCAAAATCATAAACTTAATTCAGTCTTTTAGACTTGTCAAGGGCTCCCAGACTTAGAATATTTTAGCTAAGTACTCAGACTTAGTGACATTTTAACCTACAAATGTTGGAAATCTTATTTCCTAATCTTTATGTTCATTAAATGTTGATGTTTAGGTTGATTCATGATCAGGAATGTTCATAGGTGTTTCCAAATAAGTTTTGGATTTTTCGGCCTTAGTTTGAAGCCCCTTTGCAACCGTAAAATAGTGGATCAACGTAATCTTGGTGCGCTGCATCAACTATCGTGTTGATTAATATTTTTCACATTTGCCAACATCTAATTCCAGTGAATCGATGCAAACATGGTATGATGCATTGGCTATCATATCGACCTGCGCATCGGTAACCCAGTTTTCAGTCAGTAAAAACTGCATTCTTAGGGGTATTTAGGTCTTTTCCTCTCGACCCTCATCCCTTAAAACACGAAATTGAACTCCTTATAGAGCAAATATATTCATTCATTCTCCAATTAGATCAAGGGAAAAACCCTAGGTTCTTAAGAGTCAAATCCAGAACTTAAGATTCAACCATAAACTTTCAGAATTTCTTAAACACAGGTATGTGAAGTGTTCATCAGAGGGTTCCTTCCACCCTTGGAGTCCAAGAATCTCTTTTAAACTTCAAGTAATTGATTTTATGATTTCCATGGTTGGAATTAAAATGTATCCATGATTGCTATTTGGATTAAGTTCATAATTCCTGATCATATATATATATATATATCTTATGTGAAATTGATCATTATACGTGTAGAGTCATTTGAATCTATGACAAACCCTTGACTTATGAAATTAGAGATGAATTATGGTGCTCACTTGTTGTTCAATACTATGTGTATATTCTAAGCTCACCAAGTGCTTGATAAAGTGTTCATGTGAACTATTAAGGGAATGAAATCATGTCAAGTTAACTTATTTGCAAGTTATATCATACAAGTGTTTGTCAGAATGCCCCAATATATGAACGAAGATCAAGTTCATAATTTATATGTTTCATGTTATGCCATGTCTCTTAATTTATACTATCGAGTCCTGAGGGTACTTGTACCTGACAATTTAGTTAATTACCTACAGCCATAGTCAATCATAGAATAGTATCAGTCATGACAAGATCAGTAGTACTCCTAGCCAGTTACAGAATTCAACAAAATTTAATAGAATCCATATTAGTCCAGTCTAATTCAGTATCCAGTTCAGACATTACTAAACTTAGTCAGCTTACAAAATTTAATTGTATTTTGTCAGTCAACGGAACTCAGTGAACTCAGTTTAGTTCAGATAAATAGTAATCTCAGTAACAGTTCAGTCCAGCCTAGTACAGACTGGAAATCAATTTCAGTTCAGTGTCTATTCAGGTGAGGGTAGGATTCAACACCGAGTTAACCCAGGGATGGTGGCATTCCTGTCATCAGAGGTTTGACCCTTAGCAGCAATCCCTGCGTTACAGAACTACATAGCCAACATAGGTTAAGGTATCTTCCTGCCAGATATTATGAGGGTTGATTTTTCTTATCCGAGTTATCCTGTCATTGAGGGTTGATGAAAGAGCTTCTTGTCAAAGAGGGTTAACTCATAGCTTGTCCTTACCCATGGCACGTTATTGACACCTTCCAACTGGGGTTATAAGTTGGACCCTATCAACTAGAGAAGAGGCATGTCATTTAGATGATTACCTCCTATAGTCTTAGTTCCAGTCCCAATCTCATTATAGAACTCAGTTCAGTTCTATAGATTCAGGACTATCAGACATGGTTACTCAGCTCAGTGCGGAACTCAATATGGTTCCAAAGTACTCCAAACTATTAGATATAGTCATTCAGATAATTAGTAATAAAGTATTCATAAACCTAGATATGGGTTATCAGTATTCTACTTCAGTACTCAGTATTAGCACAATCTCAGTTACAATTTATGTGTTCATGCATGTACTTTTACTCAGTCATACTTATGTTATTCAGTTATTATTGTTCATGCATATAAAATCATGCATTTTAGCCTACCTCACTGAGCATACCAGTACATTCAAAGTACTAACGTATCCTTTTCTTTGCGCTATGATGTCTTATATCATAGGTTCAAATGTACGAGCCCCAGAGCACCCTTAGTAGTTCAGATTCTCAACTTTTAGAGTAGTGGTAAGTCCTCGTAGTTGGAGGACATGCTTATTATTTATAGTACTTCATTTTTAGTTTAGTAGATGGAGTTAGTTGGGGGCTTGTCCTGTCAACTCCATAGTTCAGATAGTTAGAGGCTTTTTTAGACTAGAGTATATTCAGATAGTTGTTTAATTTTTCAGTACTTATATCCAGTTTCTGTATATTAATACTGCATTACAATTTATTTATATATCTGAACCTTATGGCATATGTTTCTGCCTATTTCCACATAATTATAGTATTTATTACTCAGTTATTCCAGCAGGTACCAGTCATGGGTTAGCTTGTGGTCCTTCAGGATTATGAGCACCTTGTAGCATCTGGGGTACAGAATCGGGGCGTTACAAACTTGGTATTAGAACCTAAGGTTCAACAGAGTCCTAGGAAGTATGAAAACCACATCTAGTAGAGTCTTGTGCATGGGTGTGTTGCGCACCACACTTATGGACAAGAGGCTTTGAGATGTTTTAGGAAAAGTTTCCCTTCCTTCAGTATTCTCGTCGTGCGAGAGAGCATGAGCTCTAGTTACACTCTATTTATAATCCTAGTTTCTCTTTTTTTTTTTTTACAGAATATGCCTCCAAAGAGGACTCAGGGAAGAGGAATAAGAGATCAGTCAGCCCCTCAGCCCATCCATCTAGATCCTTTGGGCGAGCATGTCTCCCACGTGGAGTTCAGAGCAGCCTTCACCACTCTAGCTCATTTTGTGGCAACCCAAAATAAACGTCCAGTTGCAATTCCTATCAAAATGGTTTCCAATACTATTTTTTCTAGGATTAGGGACTTCACCTAAAATGTGGCTCGCTCATGGTTCAAACAGTGGAAGGCAGAGAGGGTCGCAGATGCAGGGTCTATAGAATGAGAGAGTTTGCAGTCACTTTTATGGATAGGTTCTTCCTGCTAGAGTTGAGAAAAGAAAAGGTTTTGGAGTTTATAAACCTGAAGCAAGGCAATATGATAGTGCAGGAGTATTCACTCATGTTTACTCAATTAGCCAGATATGCCCCACATGCTGTAGCAGATAGCAGAGCGAAGATGAGTAAGTTCATGTCAGGAATGTCTAGCAGCCTGGTGAAGAAGTGTTGGACCGCAATTCTTACTAAGGAGATGGACATAGCCAGGCTCATGGTCTATGCTCAGCAGATAGAGGAGGCTAAGAATAAAGATGAAGAGAGGGAGGATAAGAGGGCGAGAATAGGTAGTTTTAATTTTGCTCAGCCTAAGTTAGAGGGTGGAAATCATTTTCAGTTCTGCCTGAAATCCTTAGTTCGATCTCCTTCCTCAGCTAGTGCTCCAGTGCCAAAATTCAGAGATGACAGCTGAAACAGGGCATTAGGCCTTAAACCCCAGGCTAGTGTTAGTCGTACCCAAACCAATCCCCTTTGCCAGAAGTACGGCAAAAATCACAAGGGTATCTACAGACTTCGAAGTGATGTGTGTTTCGGATGTCGCAAGCCAGGCCATAGAGTCAGACAGTGTCCTCAGGTGGGTTCGTAGAGTAAGAATAACTGTTCCTCAGCTCTGTTCGATTGCCTGAATCAGCAGGGTGCCTCTTCCAGTGCCACTAGTGGGTAGCGCCGAAATAGACTCTATGCTCTTCAGGCCTAACAGGATCAAGAAAGTTCTCCTGATGTTGTCACTGGTATGTTACAAGTTTTTCATTTGCATATTTACACTTTACTAGATCCAGGAGCTTCTTTGTCTTTTGTTACTCTATATATAGTATTTGATTTCGTAGTCATTCTTAAAATTCTAGCAGAGCCCTTCTTAGTTTCTACCCTAGTGGGTAAATCTATCATAGCCCGGTAGGTATACAGGAACTGTCCAGTTATGATATCTCAGAAAGTTACTCCAACAAATTTAGTCAAATTAGAGATGACTGATTTTGATATCATTCTTGGTATGAATTGGATTTATTCCTATTATGCCTCAGTCGACTGGAGAAATAGAGTTGCCCAGTTTCAGTTTTTGAATGAACCCGTCCTAGAGTAGAAGGGTAGTACTTCAGCACTTAGGGATCAACTTATTTCTTACCATTGGGCTACAAAGATGATATCTAAGGGATGTGTCTACCATCTCGTTCAAGTCCAGGACACTAATTTAGAAACCCTTACTCTTGAATCAGTATCAGTAATATGTGAATTCCCAGATGTGTTTTTGAAGATCTTCTCAGAGTTCCTCCCGAAAAGGAAATTGATTTTAGAATTTATCTTCTCCTAAATACTCAGCCCATCTTAATCCTACCATACAGAATAGCTCCAGCAAAACTCAAAGAACTAAAGGAATAGTTAAAGGATCTCTTAGATAAAGGATTCATCAGACCCAATGTGTCCTCATGGGGTGCACCAGTGTTATTCGTGCATAACAAAGATAGTTCTCTCAGAATGTGCATAGATTACCATCAGTTAAACAAAGTTACGATCAATAACAAGTATGCACTCCTCAGAATTGATGACTTATTTGACCAACTTCAGGGTGCCAGTTATTTCTCTAATATAGACCTCAGATTAGGCTATCATCAGCTCAGAGTCAGGGAAAGTGACATCCCAAAATAGCTTTCCGAACTCAATACGGTCACTTTGAATTTGTAGTCATGTCCTTTGGTCTTACCAATGCTCCAGCAACTTTCATAGACTTGATGAACCATGTGTTCATGCAGTACTTAGAAATGTTTGTCATAGTCTTCATAGATGACATTCTTGTTTACTCCCATAGTGAACACGATCATACAGACCATCTCATAACTATATTATAGACTTTAAAAAACCACCAGTTATTCGCCAAATTTAGTAAGTGCAAATTTTGGTTGCATTCAATAGCATTACTTGGTCATATAATTTCTGGTGGCGGCATTGGAGTTTATCCCCAAAAGACTAAAGTAGTGAGAAACTGTCCCAGGCCTATCTCTCCATCAGATATCAGGAGTTTCTTGGGTTTGGCTGGCTATTACCGATGGTTTGTTGAGGGAATTTTATCTATTGTATCCCCTACGTCTAGATTGACAAGTCAAGTTCCAGTGGTCAGATTCTTGTGAGAAGAGGTTTTAGGAGGTTAAGACTCGACTCACTACAGCTCCAGTTTTGACCCTACCAGATAGTTCAGATGATTTTGTTATGTACTGTGACGCTTTTAGAGTTGGATTGGGTTATGTTCTGATGCAGACAGGTAAGATCATAGTCTGTGCCTCTAGGCAGCTTAAGCCTCATGAGAATAACTATCTTACTCATGATCTTGTGTTAGCAGTAGTAGTTTTTCCTTAAAGATTTGGAGGCATTACTTGTATGGTATGAACGTTGCCTACATTATGTGTTCTCTCAGAAAGACCTCAACCCTCATCAGAGAAGGTGGTTGAAATTATTGAAAGACTATGACATGAGTGTTCTGTATCGTCCGGGTAAGGCCAATATAGTGGCTGATGCTCTCAGTAGAATGTCTATGGATAGTGTTGCCCATGTTGAAAACAGTAATAAGAAGTTAGCTCAGGAAGTTCGTCAGCTAGCCCGAATAGGTATTTTATTAGTCGATTCAGCAGAAGGTAGTGTGTATGTATAGAGTAACTTAGAATTATCCCAAGTTTCTAAAGTGAAGGAAAAGCAGGATAAGGATCCTAGTCTAGTCCAGTTAAAGGAATCAGTCAGAAATCAGAAGGTAGAAGTTTTCTCCCAAGGGGGAGATCGTGTGATACATTTTTAGGGGCATTTGTCTGTGCCAGGTGTAGATGGCTTGAGGCAGTGAATTCTTACAGAAGCACATGGTGTGCGTTACTCAATTAATCTTAGGGCCATGAAGATGTATCACGATTTGCGGGAGATCTATTAGTAGAGTGGGATAAAAAGAGACATTGTAGAGTTTGTGGATAAATGTTCAACATGTCAGTAGGTTAAGATTGAGCATCAGAAGCCTAATGGGTCCATGCAGGAGTTCTGTATTCTTACCTAGAAATAGGAAGAAGTGAACATAGCCTTCGTGATGGGCTTGCCTCGTACTCATCGTAAGTATGATTCAGTTTGGGTCATTGTAGACAGGATGCCAAATTAGGTCATTTCCTTCAAGTTCATACCTCTTATTCAGCCGAGGATTATGCCACACTCTATATTAGGGAGTTAGTCAGATTGTATAGTGTTCCGTTATCCATTATCTCTGATAGATGTGCCCAGTTCACCTCTCATTTCTGTAAAGCTTTCATCTCAGTACAAACTTTCATCCTCAGACAGATGGTCAATTAGAAAGGACCATTTAGACCTTGGAAGATATGCTGGGAGCATGTGCGATAGACTTTAAAGGTAGTTGGGATGACCACTTGCCTTTGATTGAGTTCCTATATAACAATAGCTATCACTCAAGTATTCAGATGGCTTCATTTGAGGTGCTTTATAGGAGGAGGTGTAGATCTCCCATTGATTGGTTTGAAGTGGGTGAGGCCATAGTATTAGGGCCTGACTTGATGTTTGATACCTTAGAGAAGGTCCAGTTGATCAGGAAAAGGCTTAAGACAGCTCAGAGCTGACATAAATTTTATCAAGATATGTGCAGAAATGATCTTGAGTTCAATATTGGTGACTATGTGTACTTAAAGATCTCTCCTATGAAAGGAGTGAAGCATTTTGGCAAAAAAGGGAAAGTCATTCCCCGATATGTCGGTCCTTTCCAAATTTTTAGTCACTTTGGAAAGGTAGCTTATGAGCTTGAGTTACCTTCAGATTTATCTTTAATACATCTAGTGTTTCATGTCTCCTTGCTAAAGAACTGCATGGGTGACCCATCAGTCGTAGTCCCTATTGAGAGCATAGATATTCAGGAAAGCCTCTCTTATAAACAGATCCCAATCAAAATCCTTGACTATCAGATTCACAGACTAAGGAACAAAGAAGTTTCTCTAGTCAAAGTTCCTTGGAGAAATCAGTTCGCTGATAGAGCTACTTAGGAAGCAGAAGCAGATATGTGAACCAAGTATCCTCATCTATTCTCAGCGAATCCAGACTCAACTCAAGGTAATAGTTTCCTTAAGCTTAATCAGTTTCATGTTTGAATTTCAGTTACAAACGTGGTATCATTTCCCATTGCATGTTCAGTATATAGATTCAGTTTATCAGTAATCCCAGTTATGCATTCATGAATTATGGTAAGCTATATCCATGCATCAGATATGCATGTTCAATATGATAATTCAGAATACTAGTAATATCAGTCATATAGTCATGTTCCATATATTCATGTTATTCTCCATCTTAGAAGTCTCATTAGAGGATGAATGTTCCCAAGGGGGAGATAATGTAAGACCGCAAAATCCTAAGCTTAATTCAATCCTTTAGGCTTGTCAAGGTGTCAGAGACTTAGAATATTTTAGCTAAGTACTCAAACTTAGTATCATTTTAACCTATGAAGGTTGGTAATCTAATTTCATGACCTTTACATTCTTTAAATGTTGATGTTTAGGTTGATTCATGATCAGGAATATCCATAGGTGTTTCTAGACAAGTTTTGGATTTTTTGAACTTCATTTGAAGCCCCTTTGGAACCGTAAAATAGTGGATCAACGCGATCTTGGTGCACCGCATTGACTATCGCATTGATTAATATTTTCCCCAGCTACCAGCATCTAATTCAGTGAATCGACATGAACATGGTCTGACGTGTTGGCTATCGCGTCGACCTGTACGTCGGTAACCCAGTTTTCTGTCATTAAAAGACCGCATTCTTGGGGGTATTTAGTTTTTTTCCCTCGACCCTTAGCCTCCAAAACACGAAATTAAACTCCCTATAGAGCAAATATAGTCATTCATTCTCCAATTAGCTCAAGAACAAAACCCTAGGTACTTAAATTTCAAATCAAGAACTCAAGATTCAACCATAAACTTTTAGAAATTCTTCAACACAGGTATGTGAAGTGTTCATCCAAGGGTTTCTTCAACCCTTGGAGTCCAAGAATTTCTTTTAAACTTCAAGTAATTGATTTTATGATTTCCATGGTTGGAATTAAAATGTATCTATGATTTCTATTTGAATTAAGTTCCTAATTCATGATTATATATATATATATATATATATATATATCATATGAAATTGATCATTATATGTGTAGATTCATGTGAATCCATGACAAACCCTTGACTTGTGAAATTAGAGATGAATTATGATGCTCACTTATTGTTCAATACTATGTGCCTATTCTATGCTTACCAAGTGCTTGATAAAGTGTCCATGTGAACTATTAAGAGAATAAATTCATGTCAAGTTTTCTTATTTGTAAGTTATAACATGCAAGTATTTCTCAAAATGCCCAATGTATGAATGTTGATCTAGTTCATAGTTATATGTTTCATGTTATGCCATGTCTCTTAATTTATGCTATAGAGTACCGGAGGTACTGGTACCTAAAAATTTAGCTTATTACCAAGAGCCATGGTTAGTCATAGAACAGTATCAGTCACGACACAATCAGTAGTACTCTCAGTTAGTTACAGAACTCAGGAAAACTCAGTAGAATCCATATTAGTCCAGTCTAATTCAGTATCTAATTCAGACCTCAGTAAACTCAGTCAGATAACAGAATTCAATAGTATTCCGTTACACAACGGGACTCAGTGAACTCAGTTCAATTTAGCTAAATAGTAATCTGAGTAACTATTCAGTCCAGCCTACTATAGACTAGAAATAACTTTTAGTTCAGTTTCTATTTTATTGGGAGTAGGATTCAGCACCGAGTTAACCCAGGGATGGAGGCATTCCTGTCAGTAGAGGGTTTGAGCCTTAGCAGAAATCCCTGTATTATAGAACTACGTTGCTCGCGTAGGTTGAGGTATCTTCCTTCTAGAGATTATGAGGATTGATACTTCTCATCTGAGTTATCCTATCAGCGAGGGTTGATGAAAAAGCTTTTTGTCAGAGAGGGTTAACTCACAGCTTGTCCTTACTTGTGGCACGGTATTGACACCCTTCCAACTAAGGTTACAGGTTGGACCCCAAACCAACTAGAGAAGGGGAATGTCGGTTGGATGATTACTTTCTATAGTCTCAGTTCTATTCTCAGTCTCAGTATAGAAATCAGTTCAGTTCTACAGATTTAGGACTATCTGACATGGTCACTCAACTCAGTACAAAACTCAGTATGGTTCCACAGTACTCAAAACTATCATATATAGTCATTCAAATAATTAATAATATAGTATTCATAAACCCAGATATTGGTTATCAGTATTCCATTTCGGTGCTCTGTATTAACACGATCTCAGTTACAGTCTATGTGTTTATGCATGTACTTTACTCAGTCATACTCATGTTATTCAGTTATTATTGTTCATGCACATGAACCCATGAATTTCAGCCTACCTCACTGTGCATATCAGTATATTCAAAGTACTGATGCATGCTTATCTTTGCGCTATGATGTCTTATATCATAGGTTCTGACGCACGGCCCCAGAGCATACTTAGTAGTTCAGATTCTCAGCTTTCAGAGTAGTGGTGAGTCCTCATATTTTGAGGACTTGCTTATTATTTATAGTACTTCAGTTTTATTTTAGTAGATGGAGTTAGTTGGGGGCTTGTCCCATAAAATCAACAGTTCAGACAGTTAGAGGCTTTTTATACTAGAGTACATTCAGATAGTTATCCAGTTTTTCAGTACTTATTTCTAGTTTTGGTATTTTGATACCGTATTCAGATTTATTTATTGATTTGAACCTTATGACATATGTTTCCACCAATTTCCGTATAATTACAGTATTTATTACTTAGTTATTGCAGTAGGTACCTATCATAGGTTAGTTGTGGTCCTTAGGGATTATGAGCACCGTGTTGCATCCGGGATACAGACTTGGGTGTTACACCCACATACCCATAGATCACTTTTTAAAGTTAACTTAGGGGAGTCCCATGTACCCCACAAGTGTTCCTTTATTATTTTAGCTTGGGGGAGTTCCATGTACCCCGTAAGTTCTTCATTAACATGTTTACTTGGGGGATTCCATTTTACCCCTCAAAGAATTCAATTAACCATAACCATGACCACCAAACCATTCCTTTTAACCATTCCAAACCATTTAAACCATTTAGGGTTCCATTACCAAGTTCAAACTATACAATAGTTCCATTAAAAATCCAATAATATAGTAAAAGTATAGTCATAGGCATTTTATCAGACATGTTAGGGGTATAATATTTCCAAAGCCAAAACCAATTTCCTAGTAACCATTCCTATGGAACCATTTATCCAAAACCACCAATAAAGCTTGTAATAACATAATTAAAACATGGGAAAACCATAACCAAGCACTTATAACCAAAACCCCGACACATATTTGGAAACCCCAAAACCAAACAATAAATTACTTCATGAAAACGTTGTATAAAACCATGTCTTTAACTGGAACTAACAATAAGAGAAGAGTACATGCCTTTATTGAGAAGGTAATGGAGAGAAATAACCAACACAAGCCCTAAATTAATCCTTAAGATGAAACCGTAGCTTCATTTGCCCAAAAGCCTTAGAGAGGGTTGAAGAGTGTTTTCATAGTTTGAATGAATAAAATAATAGGAAAAATAACCTCCTAAGTGAGGTAAAAGTCATGGGGCTTATTAGGATAAGTGGTGAAATATCCAGATTGCCCTTACTTAAACTGCATAAAAATCCCACCATAGGTACGACTACCTCATATGAATTGTACCCCCTGTACGAATGGTACCCACCACTCGTTTCTAAGGCCTCCCCATTGGATCCAACATTGTCCAAGGTATGACTTACCCAAACCAAGTCGTACCCATGTATACAAATAGTACCATTGACTCATACCCTTGGAATAATAGAATGACAAGAGGTTTGAACACTGTCCACCATACAAGTCCATGGTATGACTCGTACCTTGGCTTACGGATGATAGTGAGCTACTTGTACTCAAATCCAAATTAAGTTACCAAGTTTAAGATTAAGTAAAGGAAAGAACCAAACCCAACAAACTGTGATGATGTGGTCAACCCTAGATATGTGGCTCTTTGAAGGGGAAAGGACCACACATTGTTCCTCTAAGATTTCTGATCATATTGAATAGATTGTTGAAAAGCTAAGGGAGACAATTTTGAGATGCCACCTTGAAATATTGAAAAAGTCTTTTCAATTCCATTTTACTTGGGGGATTCTCGAACATGGAAAAAGATCTAATGACTTCGAAAGAAAAGAAGGAGTGTAATTGGGAATTAGCTTGGTGCTCTGACTGGATTTCCTGCTGGCCTCTTGGCTTCTTTCTTTATATTCAGTCCAGGACAGTATGGTAGGGGTAGAGGGAATTGCTGGTGAAGCGGTGGAATACGTAGAGATCGGGCCTCGTACTTAAATCCAAGTTAAGTAATCAATTCTAAGGTTAAGTAAAGGAAAGAACCAAACCCAACAAACCGTATCCACTAATACGACTCATACCATGCAAGTCGTATTCATTCCAGGAACCAAATTTAACCCACCATCCATCACTGGTCATCATACGACCAACCCATACAACTCATACCCCAGTGTACGACTAGTTCCCCCTAGTCGTAACTTGTCCAGAAACCAAAAATCCAGGAAATTTTCTAAGAGTCAAAAACCCAGGGTGTTATAGTCTCCCCTACTAGGAACATTCATTCCCGAATGACAGACAAGGTAGGGTAACCATAAGCACGATTCATTTTCATTATCAAATATCAATTTAACCTTTAAACAAGTTAGAAAATAAAGATACAAAGATATTAATCTTTCCTTCAACAATGTTTGAAAACAAAAGTATGTTAAAGAACACATACTTTCCGCACGAATCCTAGGAGCAGAAAACAAATGCGGATATTTGGACTTCATGTCCTCTTCCACTTCCCATGTAGCCTCTTCCACGTTGTGGTTCTACCATAGAACCTTAACCGAGGCTACATCCTTTATTTGTAATCGACGAACCTGCCAATCCAATATCTCAACTGAGACGTCTTCATAAGACAGAGAATCCGAGATACCCAATCCTTCCAAAGGAACAACCAAAGAAGGATCACCAATTCACTTCCTCAACATGGAAACATAAAATACCGGATGAATAGAGCTTAAACTAGAAGGCAACTCCAATTTATAAGCCATATTACCAACCCTCTGCAAAACCGCATAAGGACCAATAAACTAGGGACTGAGCTTTCCCTTTTTACCAAAATGCATTACTCTCTTCATGGGAGATACCTTTAGGAACACCATATCTCCAACCTCAAACTCCAAGTCTCTACGCCTTAATCCACATAGGAATTTTGGTGACTTTGGACAGCCTTAATCCTATCTCGAATAAACTTCACTTTTTTCATAGCCTGATAAATCAAATTCGGACCTAGCATATCCACCTCACCAAGCTCAAACCAACCAATAAGAGATCTACACCTCCTACTAAACAATGCCTCAAAAGGGGCTATACAAATACTAGAATGATAACTATTATTGTAAGAAAACTCTATCAAAGGTAGGTGCTCAACCCAATTTCCAACATAGTCAATCATGCATGCCCAAAGCATATCCTCCAACGTCTGAATAGTCCTCTCTACTTGTCAAACCATCTGTGGATGAAAAGTAAAACTCAGACTAACCTTAGTCCCCATTCCTTTTTGAAAAGACTGCTAGAAATGAGATGAAAATTGTGTACCACAATCAAAGATAATCGAAATAGGTACCCAATACAGCTTCACAATCTCCTGAAGATAAAACTTCACATAATCCTTCACCAAAAAAGTAGTCCCCACTGGCAAAAAGTGAGCATACTTCATCATTCTATCCACGATGACCCAAATTGAATCAAATTGGTTTCGACACCGAGGAAGATCGATAAAAAATCCATATTGATCACCTCCCATTTCCATTTGGGTAAATCAATTTCTTGATACAACCCACTAGCCCTCATGTACTCAACTTTGACTTGTTGGCACACCATGCACTTGGCTACAAAATCAGCAACATCCCTTTTTATACTATTCCACTAATACATCCCCTCGAGATCAAGATATGTTTTTATCAATAGGGATGAACAACATAGTGTGATTCAGGTGCATCAGCCAAAATCCTTTGTCACAAACCATCAGCGTCAGGAACACTCAACCTCCCTTGGTACCATAAAGTACCATCACCACTGATCTCAAATACCATTACGATTTCCCCACCGACATCACTCTTGATTTTTATTAAGATAGAATCAAATAATTGTTTCTCCTTGGTCTATGCACCAAGAGATAATCGAACAACTTTCTTAACCATTACCCTACTATCCTTAGAGGCTAAGAGCCAAACTCCAAGATTTTCCAAGCAGTGAATATCCTTTACCAATTCTCGCATTCCTTTCTCCACATGAGCCAAACTCCCAATAGAAAACCCTCTAAGAGCATCAACAACCACTTTAGATTACCTGGGTGGTAGTGAAGACTCATATCATAGTCCTTAAGAAACTCCAACCATCTCCACTGCCTAAGATTTAGCTTCTTTTAAGTGAACACAAACTGTAGACTATTATGATAAAAAAAGATGTCCACGCGCATGCCATATAAATAATCCTACCAGATTTTCAAAGAAAAAACCAATGCCAACAACTCCATATCATGAGTAGGATAGTTCCTCTCATGCACCTTTAACTGCCTAGAAGCATAGGCAATCACCTTCCCATGCATCAATATGCAACCAAGTCCCACATTGCCTTCAGGAAATGTCAAGATCGAAGCTGAAGTTAGCTTATCCTTAAGATTCTCGAAACTCCCATTACATGTATTTGACCAAGAAAACCTTACCTTCTTCTGAATCAACTTAGTCAATGGGGCAGCTATCATTAAAAAGCTTTCCATAATCTGCCTATAATACCCAACCAAACCCAAGAAGCTTCGAATATTAGTTAGAGTCATGGGTCTAGGCTACTTCTTCACCACAACCACTTTTTTGAGGATCCATCATGATCTCCTCACTAGAAATAAGATAACCCAAAAAAGTCATAGCGTTCAACCAAAATTCACACTTAGGGTACTTGGCATGTAGTTGTTGTTCCTTCAAGGTCTACAATGCCACATAGTGGTAATTGGCATGATTTACCTCACTTTTAGAATACACCAAGATGTCATCAATAAACACAATGACAAAAAGATCCAAGAACTGCCTAAAAATCCTTATTCATCTCCATAAACCTAGCCAGGGCATTAGTCAAGCCAAATGACATCACTAAGAATTCAAAGTGCCCATACCAAGTACAAAAAGTCATCTTAGGGATATCTACCTCCCTAATCTTAAGTTGATAATACCTGGACCGAGAAAAGAACTTGGCACTTTGTAACTAATCAAACAAGTCATCTATCCTTGGTAGAGGATACTTGTTAATCTTAACCATTACCTTATTCAACTGCCGATAGTCAATGCACATTTGAAGAGAACCATCCTTCTTGCGCATGAACAACACCGGTACACCCCACGGGGATACACTAGAATGAATAAACCCCTTATCCATAAAATACTTAAGCTACTTCTTGAGTTCTCTCAACTCAGCCAGAGCCATTCTATAAGGATGAATAGATATTAGAGGAGTGTCCGAAACTAAATTAATACCAAACTCAATCTCCTTATCTGGAGAAACACCAGGAAGATAATTTAGAAAGACCTCAGGAAACTCACTTACCACTAGAACTGAATGAAAAGAAGGACCTTCTGAGTTAGAATCTTTAACCCAAACCAAGTGATAAAGACACCCTTTGGATATTAATCTCTGAGCTCTAAGATAAAAAATAAACCTTTCCCTAGGAGCTAGGGCACCCCCCCCCCACTCTATAACTGGTTCACCAGGGAACCTAAAGACAACCTTATGGGTTTGACAATCTAAGAACGCGTAACAAGAGTGTAACTAATCCATACCTAGAATAATATCAAAACCCACCATATCAAATCCAAATAATTCCACCAAAGTGTCCCTATTACCAATTGACACCACATACCTTTATAGACTCTTTTAGTAACAACCGAGTCACCTACTGAGATAGAAATAGAAAAAATGATCCAAAATAACTTCAGGATTAAGACCAAAACACACAGCCACAAATAGGGTCATATAAGAAAGAGTGGACCTCAGATCAATCAGACAATACACGTCATAAGAAAAGAGTTGTAACATACCATTAATGACATCAGGCAATGCCTCAGACTCTTCTCAAGATGCAAGAACATATAGCTTATTTCAACCAAGGTCGGTACCAGATGTAGGAGCAGATGCAAAAGAAACACTACTAGTTGCAGGAGCAGAAAATGAAGCATTAGGAGCTTTGACCACTCCTAAAGCAACCTTACCAACCGATATTTCCTGAGCATATGTCTTATATGGCCATATTTAAAACGCCTATCCCACCTTCATCATAAAATCCTCGATCAAGATGACCATAGAACCGGTAAAAAGGGCATGAAGAAGCTGACTGAGCCCCACTCATCCAAGATTGGGGGCCCTATGCTCGAAAATTCCACTCTATTGATACCTATCACCCGACTGCTTTGGGTAAAAAGCACTAGTTGTAGAGAAGGAACCAAACCTTCCCTACTTTTTTTCTAGATTTTCTGCCATCCCAACCACCCTACTACTGAGCGCCACCCTACTCAGATAACCTACTCCTCTTACCCTATCTTTCCCTAAAATCTGCCCGATTCCTCTTTTCTTCCTCCACCTGATGCATATGGACAACCAACTTCAAAATAGCTATATCCTTAATTAGCAAAGCAGTCTTGCTTTCAAGGATCAAATCTTGAGATAACCCAGAAGTAAAATTTCTCATTCTCTCCCTTTTATTGGACACCCAATCCAGAATATACATTGATAGCTGATGAAACTTTAAGGCATATTCCTTGACAGATATTTTTCCTTGCTTAAGATTCATAAACTCCTCTATCTTCTCTTCCCTTATCTCCTGAGGAATGAAGTGATATAGAAAAGCATTCGAGTAAGTCTCCTATAAAGAGATCTCCTCAACATCACCTCTATCCTTATCCCATTCCTCATACTATTAGTATGCTATATCCTTGAGCTAATAAGCTACAAAATTTACCCTTTCCACATTCATGGCTAATATCACCCAAAATATTTTCTTTATTTTATCAAAGAAACCCTAAGTATCCTCCTCCACCTTTACTCTAGTAACAGTAGGAGGATTCATCTTCATAAACTAGCCAACCCTTAGGGCCTCAGCAAACAAAACTCAAGATACATACTGCTCAGCCTGAGCAGCAACCAATTTAGCAATAGTATAAATTGATTACAAAAATTTCACATTTGTAACCTCACCCTGAAGAGGACTAGTAGAAACTAGTGGAACTCTAGAAATATCAGGGACTGGACCCCTAGATCAAGTATGGGTCCTGTATGTCTCTTTCACATTGACCCCAGATTGGATAGAAGAATTTTTTTATCTTCCAAATCGTCAAGGCATGATCTGAAAAAAAAATAGAAAAGGATAAATAAATACCAGGACTTAGACACCAAGCTTGAAAATAGTATACCAAGAAAGTGAAACATTCCTAAATACCTTGTAGCCTCTCTCTTATGAGTGTGGCATGCTACACACCTTCAAAAGAGACTTTACAAGACGTGGCCTTATGGAATCCCAATTGACCATGAACATAAAGCTCTAATACCAACTTGACACGACCCGAACTAGGGCCTTGTCGTAATGGGAAACCAGGACTGGAGATTACCCCCGTTACCCAACCCAACAAACCTACGCATATCTTGAGTTGGATAAATTCTAAACATATAACAAGATAGCATTATCATAAAATCCAAGAGTTTGGCATAGGTCTATGACCGTGACCACCCAAACGAGCCCAATCGCCCAATAACAAATACCAAACAAAACCATAAACGAAAATCATAACCATATAAGTTCCAAAATAATTATATAATCCCAAAATAAAAGAAGATGGAATAGTGAGAAATCAGTCCAATGATACCAACTCCATTGCCAATGCCAATACTAAGGATGACACTAATACCGATCCCACCCATACCAAACCATAGTAGTTCCATAAAAGTCATTAACCAAAAGAAAACCAATATTCGATTGGGACATGCCCCCAACCATAGCCAAAACCAATATCCATAAAATAACCAAAGTATATAAAAATGTCCATAACTCTAAATGGAGCCTTTCGAAAAGATGGAAGCTCACCACTTGAATCCAAAAGTTGATCCTGAAATTTGATCACTATACAGGAGGAGTAGAATGGTCAATTCCTATATCGCGTAGGGATACAACTACCAGAATACGGGTTAGTGGGTGAACACTAGCATGAACTCATGATAAGGATAAAATAATACCATCCAATAAAACCAAGTAAACCACCCATATGCATACAAGCCATACATATATAAGTCTATAACCTAGTCAAAAAAGGGAAATGGGTTTAACATGCATTCAAAACCATTAACCTGGGTATATGTAGCTAACCATCCTAAAAACATCCATAGGGTATATGGGACCAGTGTAACCCCTTAAACGAGCCCCGATGTGTGTATCCACACGAACCGGAGATACCATAAAAGTAGGGGATTCCCAAGTACCCTTGCTCTCCATGATACATATTACAGTGTACATAGAGGATTTCTATGTACATCATAAGTATCATATATGGTCACCATGACCAACCCCTCATGTCGACAAATATAAGTTTTTGGTGTTTATTCATAGGACTCTCATCTTCATGGTTAGCTATCATACCCATCCATTATTGCCCAATTAAAACTATTTCCAACCAAATAATCCATTATTACATTTATTATTAACCAAGACTATTAATAGTGGTATCGTCATACTGACTATAACTTGTAAGTATTGTCCTTAGCCAAACTTTTTATTGATCAAGGGAGTCCCACGTACCCATAGATTACCTTATCAAGTTAACTTGGGGGAGTACCATGTACCCCCAAAGTGTTCCCTTATTATACTAGCTTGGGAGAGTACCATGTACCCCCCAAGTTGTTCATTAACATGTTTACTTAGAGGATGCTATTGTAACCATAAAGGAGTTAAACTAACCATAACCATGACCACCAAACCATTCTTTTTAACTATTCCAAACCATCTAAACCTTTTAGGGTTCCATTACCAAGTTCAAACCATACATTAGTTCCATTAAAAATCCAATAATATAGTAAAAGCATTATCATAGGCATTTTATCAAATATATTGGGGGCATAGTATTTCCAAAGCAAAAACTAATTTCCAAGTAACCATTTCCATGCAACCAATTATCCAAAATTACTATTAATATTTAAAAACCCCAAAACAATACAATAAATCATGCCATGAAAACATTGTATAAAAATATGTCTTTAGTTGAAACTAACAATAAGGGAATATTATATGCCTTAATTGAGAATATAATGGAGAGAAATCATCAACACAAGCCCCAAATTAATTCTTAAGATAAAACCCTAGCTTTCTTTGCCCAAAATCATTAGAGAGGATTAAGGAGTGTTTTCTAAGTGTTAATGAATAGAATAATAGGGTAAATAACCTCCCAAGTGAGTTAAAAATCATAGGGCCTTATTAGGTTAAGTCGGGAATATCCAAATTTCCCTTACTTAAACTACATAAAAATCCTATTATAGGGTATTACTACCCCATATGAATCATACCCCCTGTACGAGTGGTACCCACCACTTATACCCAAGGCCTCCCCATTGGACCTAACACTGTCTAAGGTATGACTCAGCCAAACAAAGTCGTACCCATGTATATGACTAGTACCCTTGACCCGTACCCCTGACAGAATAGAATCACAAGAGGTTCAAATATTGTCCACCATACTAGTCAATGGTACGACTCTTATCCTAGCTTATGATTGAGAATATAATGGAGAGAAATCATCAACACAAGCCCCAAATTAATTCTTAAGATAAAACCCTAGCTTTCTTTGCCCAAAATCATTAGAGAGGATTAAGGAGTGTTTTCTAAGTGTTAATGAATAGAATAATAGGGTAAATAACCTCCCAAGTAAGTTAAAAATCATAGGGCCTTATTAGGTTAAGTGGGGAATATCCAAATTTCCTTTACTTAAACTACATAAAAATCCTATTATAGGGTATTACTACCCCATATGAATCATACCCCCTGTACGAGTGGTACCCACCACTTATACCCAAGGCCTCCCCATTGGACCTAACACTGTCCAAGGTATGACTCTGCCAAACAAAGTCGTACCCATGTATATGACTAGTACCCTTGACCCGTACCCCTGACAGAATAGAATCACAAGAGGTTCAAATATTGTCCACCATACTAGTCAATGGTACGACTCTTATCCTAGCTTATGATTCATGTTGAGCCACTCGTACTCAGATCCAAGTTAAGTTACCAAGTCTAAGATTAAGTGAAGAAAAGCATGAAACCCAATAAACTATATCCACCAATACGACTCATACCACTCAAGTTATATCCATTCTAGGAACCTAATTCAACCCACCATCCACCACTGGTCAATATAAGACCAAACCATACCACTTGTACTTCAGTGTACGACTTATTCCCCTAGTCATAACTTTTCCAGAAACTAAAAATCTAGGAAATTTTCTAAGGGTCAAAAACCAGGGTGTTATACTAAGCCAAGACTTGTATTATCTTTTCTATATCTTTATATGCATATTATATACTTTTGAAATGCTTATTTTAGAGATAGAGAAGATTAGAGACTTAATGTTCATATTGGTTAGGTATATAGAAGTTGGTGCTAAATATAGGTAAAACCTAATGGTTTCTTGATATAAGTTTCAGTTCAAGTTCAACTTTTGATATAATATTGATGATATGGGTTCTGATTCAAGTCTGACAATCAATGATGATATTTAAACATGAGTTCTAATTCAAGTCCAGCAAATGGTGATGATGCTATTGAGTTTCAATTAGAGTCCGGTATTGAGATTTATTTATGATATTATACAGTATGGATAGATTCATGGTTATGGCTTGATATTTGGTAATATATGATTCTTTGGTTATTTACTTTCCTTTGATTGCACCCCTCGGTCTTATAGGGGACCGTATTACATTATTTATTTTTCTGCACTTATTAGCTTATGGGGGCTAATTTAGTAGTTGTAATTGTCTGGATCTTTATATTACTATTCTTGTTTTATTTATTTATTTATTTATGTACAATAGTATTGGAGCTTATTTCCAGGTTTTTCCTTTTACCTTAACTTAGCTTATTTATCTCATATTTTATCATATTGATAGCATAATTTAGATTAGTCCACCGATAATACCTACTGAGTACCTATGGTTTTGGTACTCATACAATACTTTTGTACCTTTTTGGTGCTGATCCAAGTACTAGTAGCTACCTCTGACATGATGATTATCTTGAGTTTATTTTGGAGATAGAATGAGCACTCAAAGTTGAAGTTGCCTTTTTTTTATTTTATTATCTATGTCTAGTCTTTTTGTTCTTAGACAGACTGTATTTTGCTATTTTAGTGCATATATTCCTTTTGTAGTAGCTCTTGTACCAACACTACTAGATTATGGGATGGTTGTTGATGCTTTATTTATATTTTAGGCTATATTTATTTCCTTGCTATTATTATAAGTCTTTAGCTATTGATTCCTAGTTTTTAGGCTATTTTCCTACCAAATTAACCCATTTCTTATAGGCCTGGGCTACGATTTAGCTTACCTACTATTGGGATAAAGCAAGTGCCATCATTACTTGTTAATCAGGTTATGACATCGGGTTTTTGACTAGTCGCTTTAGTAGAGACCCAACCACTTTAGCGAATATTGATTAAGTGATGTATCATCCTCTTAAGCTAAGTTCAGTTGAAATATGGGTCACTTAAGAGACCATATGCCATTTAAGTAGCCATCGCTTAAGAGATTAGATGGTCACTTAAGCAGTAATCGTAGAGGTATTTATGTCAACCTTCACCCATTTTTCTACATTATTCTCAAATCCAAAATTCATTAAATCCCTATAGAGTTAGAGAATAAGAAGAGGTGACCATTAAGAGTTCAAGGTGAGTTGGAGAGTATGTTGGGGGCTATTTCTCCATCTTAATTTCATAAGTTTCTGTCTGATTCTTAATTTAATTCTCCAATTTATCCTTAAATCCATAGTTTCTTGATGGGTTAATTTGGTGTCATTTGAGCTCAGAATTTACTTATTCATGAGAAAAAAAATGATCCTTGAGCATAGAGGAACGTGTTGACGATTTCAAAGTTGTAATTCTACAAGTGGGCCCCACCTGAGATTTTGACTTGATTTTTGATCCAAAGCATTAAAATGAAATATAGGTATCATTGTTCTCATATTAATATATAGATAACTATTTTGATAGCATGACATCGTACAGAGGTTTCTCAAAAGGGAAAATTTCCAATTTAGTGGACTTTAGCAGGCATTCTTTGGCGTCGAGGTAGGCTAGGCTTACTCTTCTCATAGATTGAGCTTCATCACAGTATTGGTATGATATTATGCTGGTTTGGGTTGAGAAATTAAAGACTCAATTGTATATTTAGCAAAATTCAGACTATTTAGTCGGTTAGTGAGCTGTATTAAGGAGAATTGACCTATGCATTTGTTCCTTGGATTAAATGAATACCTTAGGAGTTAAGAAGCCTTTTGTAGTGGGATTTTGGAACGTTAGTCTAGCTTAAGGTAGAAATTTCTTTAGAATGGTCTTTCATTATTAGAAGTGGGTTCTTCAGCCCACTTTAGGTCAATATTATACTTAGCTTCTTATAGACCTAAGAGTCCCTCTTCTATAATCTTATTTATATTCTTAAGCCTTAATAAGGATTTAGACATTGTCTATCTTTTAACTAGATTTGTACCTTGGATTTATATTAAAGACCAATTCATGTCTGACAATTATGATATTAAGACTAGTTTGAGTCTAATACCAATGATACTATTTCTGATATGAGTCCGGTATTGAGGGGTTACTCATGATGGTTAATGAACCAATTTGAGTTTGGTATTTATGGAATAGGAGAATCCATGGTTATAGTTCTAAGGTTTGGATACTTTGGAATTATACTGTTAGTACTCCTTTCTTGATTGCATCCATCAGGCTTATAAGGGATGGGATAGATTATTTACTCTTGTTTATGTCTTCTAGGATTATGGTGGTCCATTTAGGTTATAGTTAGTTACATTCTTTTGATATTATGTATTCTTCAATCTATTTTTAGTATTTGGAGCTTTATTCTAGGTTTTCTCTTTTCCTTGACTTAGCTTACTATCTCGTATCTTATTGTACTTTTATTATGATTTAGCTCAATCGACCAATGATTCCTACTAAGTGTCCATTATTTTGGTACTCATACTACACTTCTATATCTTTTTATAATGCAGATTAGAGTAGTAGTTAAAACCATTGACATCTGTACTAGTGTTGGTCGGAGTTCAAAGATAGGGTAAGCTTTCGGAGATAAAGTTGACTTTTTCTCCTTCTTATATTTTTATGGTCTTTCTGTTCAATACCATTGCATATGTGATATTATTAGTACTATTATTCTTTTGATAGAGGCTTTTGTGTTGACCTTATTAGGTCATGGGATATTTCTTCTGTGTTGACCTTATTAGGTCATGGGATATTTCTTCTCCTTTTGTTATTTATCTCCAATTGTAATTTAGTTTTTATATTTTGTGGTTGGTAATCTAATTACTTTCATAATTTTAGTATTTACTATACTTTCTACTAACTAGCCCATTACTTCTCATTCCAAGCTACAATTTGTCTTACCTATTGGTGGGGTAAAGTAGGTACCATTATGATTCTCAAAATCGGGTCATGACACAAGTTTACCCAAGTCTCACAACCTATAAAGGTAATTCCACAAGATCTATACACTTGATCTACCACTAATGAATCTTCTACTAGGGTATAAATATGAAAAGGCATAGTAAGAGGATCACACACAATACCAAAACCAAAAGAAAATTATGTAGACACATAGGAGAAAGTTGACCCCGGGTCAAATAAGAGTGTTAAATAACATATATACACCAAGAAATACACATATTTTTAATCATGTAATTTATATTTGTACAAACCTAAATTTTTTAGATAGGGAATTCAATTAAATTCTCTTTTTACCATGTAAATCCACCAAGTGGATATGACATAGAGGTCACGTTGTGCCACACCTTATCAAATTCTATTGAATAGCTTGTTCCAGCACATAAGAGACAGGTGCCAACTAAACTTGTCAAACATAAAAGGAGTAGATGGGCTTATATAGAGTGTTGTAGTGTGGATCAAAACTTTGGAGCACTGTTTTGTTATTCTTAGGACTCATTTGGTATGCAGGATAGAATAGACAAGGGTATCCATTGAGATTAGATATACCATCTTCTATATGGAATAACGAATCCCACTATTTTGGAACATCCCATAGGATTATTATCCTTTATCCCACAAACAAAACATGAGATAAATATTCTTGTATTTTATCCTATAGGATTGATGTCCCATCCTTCATACCAAATGAGAGTTTTTTTCTCTACAATTTGGATGCCTTAAGATAGGAAAATACAATGAAGTAGACACCTTAAGGGTAAAAATGTATTGTTCTTGGTTCTTTTTAATTTTCAATTTCAGTTGGTAATAGTGCCTTCTAGTTGTTACACATCAATATAATAATCTTACCTATCAATATAGTGAATCTAATTGTAAAATTTAAGTTTAGCTTGCCAGAATAGGCATTCATCAACCCTTTTTTCTTTTAGGTGCAGAATGACTTGGAAGTTGAGATTAGTCACCTACTATAGCTTTTCAACTAAATTCTAAAAATGACATATAACTTAAAAATTGATAGAGACTTTGTGTGGACATCTGGAAAGAACAATAGATTGAATAATTTTTTCATATCTAGATATTTCTCTGAAATGAAGAGTTTGTTATATTAAGTGTTATGCCTTCCATAAAAAAATTGAATCATTGTATGTATTTTGTTTTTTCATCAAAAGTAAATAATCTGTTAATGATAACAATTGTTTATCTTGTTTGATTTTTCTAGAGAATTGTAACACCCCAATTTGCTGAACCAGAATGCTAGACGATGCTCATGACCCCGAGGGACCACAAGCTAACCCATGACTGATATCTGTAACTATATACTACAAATCATGACATAATAATGCAGAATACATAGAACTATAAGGCCATAATGTTCAACGAAATAAAACCATATGGGTGAAAATACACAAAACAACTCAATCTGAATGTAAATCTGAACATAAATCTGAAAGCCTCTAAACTATCTGAATAAGGAGTTGAAGGAACATATCTCTTACTAACTCCGTAAAACTGAACTGAAGAAATAAATAAATAAATCAAATTATATTGTCCTCGAATCAATGAGGACTCACTGTGTCTCTGCGACTGGAATGCTACCGCTACTGCTGGGCTAGAGCTCGTGTCTCGGAACCTATGGTCTAACATGAAAAGAAAGCACCATAGTGCAAATGTGTCAGTACAACTGGAGTACTGAGTATACGAGGAAGGTAGGCTAAACATAAAGGGTTTCATGCATGAACAACACTGACTGACTAATATGAACGTGGGAGTGCAAACACACATATATAGAAATTGGGACCGTGAATATGTGATAGCATGACCTGTAAGATAATACATGGTTTACTGATAACTGTCATTACTGATACTGAAACTGATAACATGGATGACTGTATCTGACAGTCCTGTATATACTAAAATCTGAAGAACGCCCTGAGTTCTTTTACTGAGACTGATACTAAAACTGTGGGAAGTAGTGTTTAACCAACATGCCCCATGTATGTCGTTATGGCTAATATGGGGTCCAATCTATGCCCCAACTGTAGGGGTGTCAATACCGTGCCATGGGTAAGGACAGCCTATGAGTGACCCTTATCTAGCGGGTACTCAATAAGACTAGTGAGAACCCTAAATTGACGGGTTAAGCCACCTCATCAACCCTAAGATGATGGGTAAAGATGTCTCAACCTATACTGGCTACGTAGTTATGGAACAAAAGGATGACTACTAAGAAACACACCCTGAAATAGCGGGTGAGTTCCCATCCTTTGGTTCACTTGGTGCTAATCTCTACTCCCATCTGGAGGGACTAAACATGAATAACTGTCTGTGCATGAATTAATCTTACTAAATTTCGTTGACTGGCAGAATGTTACTGATATCTGACAACTGACTAAGATGATGAGGTTTTCCTGAGTCACATGACTGACTAAAGTCTATGGAATCACAGCTTGAGTTTGGATATCGTGAAACATGACATGGTTCTGGGCACACAACTATAGTTTTTGGGTACAAGTACCCCCAGGACTCGATGGAAGGAAACTGACACACATAACTGACTTGATCATAAGAGTAGAGCCCATAATTTATAATATCACAAGTAGGTATCTCATACTACGCATGGTTATCAACAATGTATTGCATGTAAAGGATTTCCTATCACATGGAAGTACTTGCCCAATCTTAATATCATGTTCATTGCATAATCATATTGGAAACACATACCAATAGCATATAATTTTATATGGATTGCAGAGTTATCATACATCATGTTCATAAGTAGGATTTTCAAGTAAACATAGCATAATCTCATAAGAATAGTTCATGAGTATTCCAACAATATTTACAAGGCACATTTATAATATAGAAGTCATTGGAACGTAAGGGCATATCATGAATCCTTCACTTAGCCACAATTTAGCTATATTGCATGATTTCTCATTTCTTAGGCATTTTATCAAAAACCTTACATGCACATCTTAAACATAGGTGAAATCATCAAATTATACATCATGAACAACTAAATTTACATGTTTCCAACTCATATGATATCATGAAATTCAAAAAAAATATATAAAGATTCCATCTTGGGAATCACCCAATATCAACAACATGATCATCAACATCCAACAATATAGAAATAATACTTTATAATGAAAAAGAGAGTTTTTGAGCTTTATGGATGAAAGGGATCCATAAATCAACTCATGCTTACCTTAGAAGGAAGATTCCTGATGATTGACGGAGCAATTTCCTTGAAATTGGATCTTCAAGCTTAGTTATGCAACCCTAGTTCTTTTCCCTTTTAGTGCTCTTGGATGATGAGATTTGAGATGATAATAGGGTTGTAATATGTTTAGAAGCTATATATTTCATAGGGTTAATTTTAGGGACATGTAAGAAGTGTTAAAAGACTTAATTACCCTTAAAATAACTCAAAATGGAGTGTTTTTGGCACCTGAAACTAACTTAGGCAGCTCCCAAGTGATTGCCTAAGCTAGGTAAGGCGGCGCCTAACCAATCGCCTATGTTTGGGTTGGGCGGCGCCTAACCAATCGCCTATCCTTACCGTCTCTCATGAAAATGGGTAAAACTTTTCGCTCGGGTATTGGATTAAGGCGAAATTGGTATCGTTGGATAGATAATTCGATTATCTACAATTTTGCGGGTCTAAATCAGCCAAAATACCACAATAACATCAAGTTATACTCGTTCAAAGATGACCCTTGCAAAATCAAACACTAAAACTTGATGGATTCAAATACTTTTAGCTTGTATTACCTTAAATGACTTATATGAACATGCTTAATGCATCATAAGCTATCCTATCACTAGGATATTCATTGTAATTCAAGTACTCAAGTATGAGTCACAGGATAGGAGATTTCATACGTAGGAATACTTATTCACTTCCTAGCTTAGAAACATGCGGGGTATTATAATATCTCCCCCTTGGGAACATTCGTCCTTGAATTAGAATTTACTGAGAAGGGATACAAGACAATAGAACCTGAACTGAACACGAAGAGCTGAAACTTGATCTCATAATTGACATGCTAAATATATTGAACTCGTGCATATCTGATGCACGAACAACTGACACATGAATGCATGACTGAGTATGAAAAGTTTAATAGGTACCAAGTTTATACTGGAAATATGAATATGAAACTGAATAAGATTAAGGAGAACTGTTACCTTGAGCTTGATCTAAATTGGCGGGAAGAGGTGAGAACACTTGGTACGCATATCTGCTTCTGCTTCCCAAGTAGCTCTCTCATGAGACTCATTTTGCCAAAGAACCTTGACTAGAGAGACTTCTTTGTTTCTCAATCTACGAGTCTGATAACCTAAGATTTCGACTGGAATGTCTTCATAAGAGAGGATGTTCTGAATGTCGATGCTCTGAATAGGGACAACAACTACTGGGTCACCTATGCACTTCTTTAGCAAAGACACATGGAAGACTGGATGGACTGAGGATAGATCTGAAGGCAACTCAAGCTCATAAGCTACCTTGCCGAAGCGACAAGGAATTCTGAAGGGACCAACATACCGGGGGCTGAGTTTCCATTTCTGGCCGAACCTCTTCACTCCCTTCATGGGAGAGATCTTAATATAGACATAGTCATTGACCTCAAACTCGAGATCCTTTCTATTAACATCTGCATAGGACTTCTGTTGGCTCTAAGCAGCCTAGAGTCTCTCTCTGATCAACTAAACTTTCTCTAAGGCGTCAAATACTAAGTCAAGACCTATTATTGTGGCCTCACTAACTTCGAACCAACCAATTAGAGATATACATCTCCTACCATAGAGAGCTTCGAATAGAGCCATCTGAATACTAGAATGATAGCTATTGTTGTATGCAAACTCAATCAAAGGCAAGTGGTCATCCCAACTTCCCTTGAAGTCAATTGCATACGCAATTATCATATCTTCAAGAGTCTAAATAGTCCTCTCTGCTTGACCATCTGTCTGAGGATGAAATGATATGCTGAGATTGGCTTGGGTACCGAGACCCCTTTGGAATGATTTCCAAAAGTGAGAAGTGAACCAGGTACCTCTGTCTGAGATGATAGATAGTGGAACACCATATAACCTGACTAACTCCCTGATATAGAGTTTGGCATAATCCTTGGCGGAATAAGAAGTACGAATAGGAAGAAAATGAGCTGACTTGGTCATTCTATCTATAATGACCCAGACTGAATCATGCTGATGATGAGATCTACGCAAACCCGTCACGAAGTCCATATTAACTTCTTCCCACTTCCAAGTAGGAATGGTGAACTCTTGTATGGAACCACTAGGTTTCTGATGCTCTATCTTAACCTGCTGATATGTAGAGCACTTAGCCACAAACTCTGCAATTTCTCTCTTCATCCCACTTCACCAATAAATCTCCCGCATATCATGGTACATCTTATTGGCCCCTGGATGAATAGAGTATCGCGCATCATGCGCTTCTGCAAGTATTCGCTGCCTCAATTCATCTACACCTGAAACACATAGACGACCCTGACAACGAAGAACACCATCTCCCTCTTGGGAGAAAACCTCAACTTTCTAATTCTAAACTGACTCTTTGAGCTTGGCAAGGCTAAGATCCCTGTCTTGTTTCTCTTTCACCTCAGAAACTAGAGATGACTCTAAACTACTATAAATACATACACCACCCTCTGAAGAATCGACTAAGCGAATTCCTAGTCTGTCAAGATGATGGATCTCCTAAGCCATCTTTTTCTTACTATCCTCAATGTGAGAAATAATACCCATGGAGAGTTGATTGAGAGCATCGGCTACAACATTGGCCTTGCTCGGATGATAAAGAACACTCATGTCATAATCCTTCAAGAGCTCTAACCACCTTCTCTGGCGAAGATTGAGATCTTTCTGGGAAAAGACATATTGGAGGCTTTTATGGTCTGTGAAGACATCTATATGAACTCCATAGAGATAATGCCTCCAAATCTTCAAGGCAAAACTACCACAGCTAACTCAAGATCATGAGTAGGATAATTCTTCTCATGTGGCTTTAATTTTCTGGAGGCGTAGGCTATGACCTTACCATGCTACATGAGGAAACAACCTAAACCCACTTTGGATGCATCACAATAGACTACAAAACTATCTGAACCATCTGGAATAACTAGAACTAAAGCAGAGGTGAGTCAAGTCTTCAACTCTTGAAAGCTCTTCTCGCATGAATCTGACCACAGAAACTTAATCTTCTTCTGAGTCAATCTGGACATGGGAGATGCAATAGAAGAAAATCCCTTGACAAACCGTCTATAGTAACCAGCCAAACCCAAGAAACTCCTAATATCTGATGGAGATATGAGTCTGGGGCAATTTCTTACTGCATCGGTTTTTTGAAGATCTACTCTAATGCCATCACCAAAAATAATATGGACAAGGAATGCTACTGATCTTTGCCAAAATTCGTACTTGCTGAACTTAGCAAATAATTGATGATCCCTAAGAGTCTGAAGAACAATCCTGAGATGGTCTGCATGATCACGCTCTGTGCAAGAATAGACCAGAATATCATCTATGAAGAGTATGAAAAACATGTCCAAGTACTGCTTGAGCACACAATTCATCAAATCCATAAAAGCTACAGGGGCATTGGTAAGACCAAATGACATGACTAAAAATTTGAAGTAACCATACCGAGTATGGAAAGCTGTCTTCAAAATGTCACATTCTCTAACTCTGAGTTGATGATAGCCTGATCTGAGGTCTATCTTGGAGAAGTAAATGAAACCCTGAAGTTGGTCGAATAGATCATCAATCCTGGGGAGAGGATATCTATTCTTGACCGTGACCTTGTTGAGTTGACGGTAATCAATACATATCCCGAGATAATCGTCTTTCTTGTTCAGAAATAATGCTGGCGTACCCCATGGGTAAATGCTGGGTCTGATGAATCCCTTATCTAAGAGATCCTTCAACTGATCTTTTAGTTTCTTGAGTTCTGCTGGTGCCATTCAGTATGGCAAAATAGAAATAGGTTGAGTATCCAGAAGAAGGTCTATGCCGAAGTCTATTTCCCTTTCATGAGAAATGCTTGGAAAATCTTTAGGAAAGATATCTGGGTATTCATTAACAACATGGATTGTTTCCAGGCTGGGATATTCAGTACTGGAATCTTTAACATGCACGAGATGATACACACACCCCTTAGAAATCATTTTTCTTGCCCGAAGGTAGGAAACAAGTTAACCCCTGAACACTGAAATGCTACCCTTTCACTCTAGGATGGGTTTATTCGGCAACTGAAATTGAACTATCCTATTTTTGTAGTAGACTATGGTATAGCAGGAATGAAGCCAATCCATGCCGAGAATGACATCAAAATTAGTCATCTCTAACTCTACTAAATCTGCTGATGTGGATTTTTGAGATATCATAATTGGGCAGTTCCTGTATACCCACCGGGCTATGATGGTATTACCTACTGGGGTAGAGACTGAGAAGGGCTCTGCTAGGACCTCGAGATTGATTTCGAAATCGCCTGCTATGTATGGAGTAACAAAAGACAAAGATGCACCTGGGTCTAGCAAAGCATAAACATGAACATGGAAAATTTGTAACGTACCAGTAACGACATTAGGAGAATTTTCCTGATCCTTCTGGGACTGAAGAGCATAGAGTCTATTTGGGCGTTGCCCACTGGTAGAACTGGAAATGGCACCTTGCTGATTCGGGCGACTGGACTGAGCTGTAGAGTAATTTTGCTGACCCTGAAGACTTGAATGCAGACACTCCCTAATCCTGTGGCCTGGCATGCCATAACCAAAATAGACATCACTACCGGCTCTGCAAATGCCCTTGTGGTTCTTACCACAAGTCTGACAAAGGGGATTCGTTCGGGTACTGCTAACACTACCCTGAGATTTAGAGCCTGGCGCTTTGTCTCTATTGCCATCTCTAAACTTCGGCATTAGAGCACTGGAAGAGGAAGGAGATAGAATGGCTGACTTAGAGCAAAACTGTGAATGGTTTCCTCCATCTGACTTGGGGTGAGCAAAGTTGAAATTACCTGACCTTGCTCTCTTGTTCTGCCTCTCCCTAGTCTTAAAATTCTGCTCTTATACTTGCTGGGCATGGGTCATGAGTCTAGCTAAGGTCATATCACCGATCAGTATCACAGACCTACGCTCCTTTACCACGCTATCTTTTACCCCTGACACGAACTTGCTCGTCTTAGCTCTATTGTCTACAACCACATGAGGAGCATACCTGGCTAGCTGAGTAAATATGAGAGAATACTCCCTAACCGTCATATTCCCCTGCCTGAGGTTGATGAACTCAAGAACTTTGGCTTTCCTTAGCTCTTGGGGAAAGAATCTATCTAAGAAGGCTATGACAAATTTCTCCCACTAGATAGGGCCTGCATCATCTAACCTCTCAGACTTACACTATTTGTACCAATCATGAGCAAAATTCTGTAACTGGTAGGCGGCTAACTCAGCACTCTCAATAGAAGTAACAACCATGATGTCAATGACCTTCTGGACTTGGTCAATAAACTCCTGAGGGTCCTCATCAGACTTAGACCCATGGAAAGATGGAGGGTTCATTCAGGTGAAGTCCCGAACCCTAGATGCTTTAGGATTGGCTGGAATGACTAGTGGCCATTTAGTCTGTGCAGCTATAGACTGAGCATGTGTGGTAAATGCGGCTCTAAACTCCGCATGGAAAACATGTTCACCCAAAGGATCTTCGGGCTGAGGAGCTGGCTGGTTTCTTCTCTTTGGGGCCATAGTCTGGAATAAGAGAAAAATGGATTAGACTGAGAGTTTAACTTATGATTATGCTCACTAGCAAGACATGAATAATGAAGAAAGAGGACTATTCCTAAAATATCTTATAGCCTCCCACACATAAATGTAGTACGCAACACACCCATGTACAAGACTCTACTAGATGCGGCTTTCAAACTTCCTAGGACTCTACTGAACCTTAGACTCTGATACCAAGTTTGTAACAACCTGATTCACTGAACTGGAATACTACAGGTGCTCATGACCCTGAGGGACCACAAGCTAACCCATGACTGATATCTGTACCTTTATATTATAAATTATGATATAATAATATGGAATACATAGAGCTGTAAGGCCATAAGGTTCAACTAAATAAAATCATGTGGGTGAAAATGCCCAAAACAACTCAATCTGAACGTAAATTTAAACATAAATTTGAAAGCCTCTAAACTATCTGAATAAGGAGTTGAAGGAATATTTCTCCAACTAACTCCATAAAACTAAACTAAAGAAATAAATAAATAAATCAAATCATATTGTCCTCAAATAAATGAGGACTCACTATGTCTCTGCGACTAGAATGCTTCCGCTACTGCTGGGCTGGAGCTCGTGTCTCGGAACCTATGGTGTAACATGAAAAGAAAACACTATAGTTCAAATGCGTCAATACAACTAGAGTACTGAGTATACGAGAAAGGTAGGCTGAACATAAAGGGTTTCATGCATGAACAACACTGACTGACTAATATGAACGTGGGAGTGCAAAAACACATATATAGAAACTAGGACCGTGAATACGTGATAGCATGACCTGTAAGATAATACATAGTTTATTGATAACTGTCATGACTGATACTGAAATTGATAACATGGACAACTGTATCTGACAGTCCTGTATATACTGAAATCTAAAGAATGCCCTGAGTTCTTTTACTGAGACTGATATTGAAACTGTGGGAAGTAGTGTTTTACCGACATGCCCCCTGTGTGCCATTTTGGCTAAGATGGGGTCCAATCTCTGCTCCAAATGGAGGGGTGTCAATACCATGCCACGGGTAAGGACAACCTGTGAGTGACCCTTATCTGGTGGGTACTCAATGAGAACGGTGGAAACCCTAAATTGACAGGTTAAGCCACCTCATCAACCCTAATTTGATGGGTTAATATGTCTCAACCTACGCTGGCTACATAGTTTTGGAACACAAGGATGACTACTAAGAATCACACCCTGAACTGGCAGGTGAGTTCCCATCCTTGGGTTCACTCGGTGCTAACCTCTACTCCCATCTGGAGGGACTAAACATGAATAAATGATCGTGCATGAATTAATCTTACTGAATTCCGTTGACTGGTAGAGTGTTACTGATATCTGACAACTGACTAAGATTATGAGTTTTTCCGGAGTCATATGACTGACTGAAGTCTATGGAATCATAGCTTGAGTTCGGATATCGTGAAACATGACATGGATCTAGGCACAGAGCTATAGTTTTCAGGTACAGGTACCCCCAGGACTCGATGAAAGGAAACTGACACACATGACTGACTTGATCATAAAAGTAGAGTCCATAATTTATAATATCACAAGTAGGGATCTCATACTAAGCATGGTTATCAACAATGTATTACATGGAAAGGATTTCATATCACATGGAAGTACTTGCACAATCTTAATATCATGTTCATTGCATAATCATATTGGCAACACATACCAATAGCGTGGAAGTTCATGTGGATCGCAGGGTTATCATACATCTTGTTCATAAGTAGGATTTGCAAGTAAACATAGCATAATCTCATAAGAATAGTTCATGAGCATTCCAACAACATTTACAAGGCACATTAACAACATAGAAGTCATTCGAATGTAAGGGCATATCATGAATCCTTCACATAGTCACAATTTAGCTATGTTGCATGATTTCTAGTTTTGTTGGCATTTTATCAAACACCTTACATGCACATCTTAAGCATAGGTGAAATCATCAAATTATACATCATGAACAACCAAATTTACATGTTTCTAACTCATATGATATCATGAAATTCTAAAAAAAATATAAAGATTCCATCTTAGGAATCACGCAATATCAACAACGTGATCATCAACATCCAAAAAAATAAAAATCATACTTTATAATGAAAAAGAGGGTTTTTGAGCTTTATGGATGAAAGGGATCCATAAATCAACTCACGTATACCTTAGAAGGAAGATTCTTGATGATTGACGGAGCAATTTTCTTGAAATCGGATCTTCAAGCTTATTTATGCAACCCTTGTTGTTTTTCTCTTTTAGTGCTCTTGGATGATGATATTTGAGATGATAATAGGGTTGTAATATGTTTAGAAGCTATATATTTTGTAGGGTTAAGTTTAAGGACGTGTAAGGAGTGTTAAAAGAGTTAATTACCCTTAAAATAACTCAAAACGGAGTGTTTTTGGCACCTAGAACTAACTTAGGCAGCGCCCAAGTGATTGCCTTAGCTAGGTTGGGCGGCGCTTAACCAATCGCCTATCCTTACTATCTCTCACGAAAATGGGTATAACTTTTCGCTCGGGTATTGGATTAAGGCAAAATTGGTATCATTGGAAAGCTAATTCAATTCTCTACAATCTGGTGGGTCTAAATTAGCCAAACTACCACATGAAAATCTAACACTAAAATTTGATGGATTCAAAAACTCTTAGCTTGTATTACCTTAAGTGACTTATATGAACATGCTTAATGCATCATAAGCTATCCTATCACTAGGATATTCATTGTAAGTCATGTACTCAAGTATGAGTCACAGGATAGGAGATTTCATACGTAGGAATACTTATTCACTTCCTAGATTAGAAATATGTGGGGTATTAAAAAAATTGCTGGAAGCGAGATTGTAATGCCTCACACTTTCCTAAGTTAGAAAACAAACCGTTGTTCGTATATGTGAAAACCCTAATTTTGTAAGTCATATTTGGGCACCCAAATTACCAAGAGTACCCTAGTTATAAGAAAGCTTATGATATGTTAAGTGTGGTTATATAAGTCACTTAAGGTAGTACAAGCTAAGAGTTTCGAAATCCATCAAGTTTTTGTGTTTGATTTCGCAAGGGTCATATTTGAATAAGCATAACTTGATAAATATGTGGTATTTCTGCATATTTCTAGCCACAAAATTATAGAGAATCAAATTAACTTTCCAACGATACCAATTTCACCAAAATCAAACATCCGAGCTAGGAGTTATGACTTTGCGAAGTAGAGTGCGTCACCTAACCGATCGCACATGGCTACTGTATGTGGTGCCTATGTAAATATAGGTGATATAATATGCGGCGCCCAAGTAAATATAAGAGATATCATATGCGGCGCCTATATAAATATATGCGATATCATATATGGCGCATATCTTATGATTTCAAGTGACTTAAACACTCCGTTTTTAGGTTATTTTGAGGGTAATTAAGTCTTTTGGCACTCCTTACACACCCCTAAACTTAACCTTATGAATTTAATAGAATCTAAACACATCATAACCCTATTATCAGTCTAGGTTCATCATCCAAGAGCACTAAAGGAGAAAAACAACTAGGGTTACACAATCAACATTGAGGTTTCAATCTTTCAACGAATCTGTTACCATAAAAGTATGTGGGGTTATGAACAAGAACACCCTTTCGTTCTTGTGGCCAAAGTTTGCATTATTTTACAAAGATACATGATTTTTACATGTTTTATCATGAATTTAAAGTGATAAATCTTATCCTATGTTGTTGTTCAAGATACTATGATTATTTTGAATGTTTAGAAAATAAACTCCATGAGTTTGAGAATATTGTTAGTATTAAAGGCTGAAATCTTTTAGATTTCCATATAAATTATGCATGATTGTGATATAATGAATAAATGTTGAAATGTTTTGCTCAAGTATCGCCATAAGGGTCATTAACCCACATTGAGATTGTTGTTTTGAGAATTTATGTGCTACATGCACCTATGTTTAGACTATATTTGATGAAGTATAGAAAGATTTGACCTTTTGGTCACAACAGAGTTAAAATCCACTTTATGAAACGAGTTACAGATTTTATCATTTATTTAATTTAAGAAATATGAGATTACCCTTAAAGTGGATTTTTATTTAGGTTTTTAAGCTTAGTATTGGGAGTAGTATTTAGCACCATGTTGGGTATGTTACTACGGTTTCATACCCCAGAACTACGTTCCACCATAGGTTGAGACATTGACTTCCACTATATGTGGAAAATTGAGATAGTGATCACTGAGATGCTATTGTTCTTCACCGATGGCAAGGTTAGGACAGCCCTAAACTTATGGGATCAAGTCTTAGGACATCATAGGTGCTCATATGGTGTACATATCTGTTAGAAGAACCCCCCAAAGAGTCTTCCCTCATTCTTAGATTAATTTTACTCATTTAAAAGAGATTTGAAATGCAGATTTATGATGTATTCAATATTCCAAATTTCACTAAGATTGCTTGATGAGAGAATAAGAAAAGAATCTTGATATTCGGATTAAGTGTAATGGCTCATGATATCCAGATTGACACGTTTTACCATTCATTGTGTATGATTTCAGATTTTAGATTTCTTTCAAGCTTTATAAACCATTTACAACTGTCCTGCATGATTTAGAAAGAAAACTTATGCCATGATCATTAAATATATATATATATATATATATGTATATAAATATGTTGATTTCATGCACCCCCATGTACTCGGTACATATTCCATGGTACTGACCCACATGTTTGCATATAGGCTACATTTTCCCTATAATGTAGGTTCAGGTGCTCATTCCCAGGTTTGATCGTGATTATCCAAGAACATTGATCTATATCCTCTGAAGTGGTGAGTCCTCATGGTCCAAGGACTAGTTATTCAGATTTCCTTATTTAGTTTGACTTATTCAGTTTATTCCCTAAGTTCAGGTCAGTTGGGGTTTGTCCCAATGGCTCATGGATATACAGTTTAGTAGAGGCTTGTTAGACTAGATGGATAGATTGATCAGATTTGTAAGAGATATCGTATTTTGTTACTTTCCGTATTTCATTCATATTGTAGTATGATATTATAGAGGATGTTTAGATGTTTTGATTATAATGACTTTGATTATAAGTGTTTGAATGGTAGAAAAATAGCTAAAAGGGTTAGCTTGGGGCTACTTGTAGTCTTAAGCACAATGTGACACCTCGGGGCCTATTTTTGGGGTGTTACAAACTTGGTATAGAGCCTAAGGTTATTAGAGTCCTAGAGAGTCTAAAAAGCCACGTTAAGTAGAGTCTTGATCATCGGTTTATAGCACACAACATCTATAAGCAAGAGGCTATGAAACAATTTAGAAAAAAAAAAGGTGTCGTTTCATTCTTTCAGAAGTCTATCATACTTATAGTTGTTCTCTTTCAGTTATTAATTCATGCTCTTTTCTTTCAGAATATGCCTTCTCATAGAGCTAGAACAAATAATATGGGTCAGCAACCTCAGCCTGCTGATCCCCTGAATGACAATGTATCCCATTTTGAGTTTAGGGCAGCCTTTCAGGCGTTTGCCCAAGCTGTTACCACCAATGTTCAGGCCAACCAGGCCATGGCTCCATAATAATAGGGAGGTGACTTAGCTACCGCAAGAATCCATGACTTTATGTGGATGAATCTGCCTAAGTTTTATGGGTCCAAGATAGGTGAGGATCCGCAGTTTTATCTGGAGAAGATAAGGAAGATTATATAGGTAATTCACGTGTCTGAGGAGGAGAGTGTTGAGTTAGCATCCTATAGATTGAAAGACCTTGCGTATGACTAGGTGGTTGCATGAAGAAAGGGTAGAGTAGAGGGTGTTACTCCTACGACTTGGCAGGAGTTCCAGGATGCATTCCTAGATAAATTCTTTCCGCTAAAGTTGAGAGAGGCAAAAGTAAGGAGTTCATAAACTTACGGCAAGGCTCCATGAATGTTAAGGAGTATTGCTTGAAGTTAGCAAAATATGCCCCAAATCTGATAGCCGACAATCAAGCCAGTATGGGTAATTTCTTGACAGGGGTATCAAGATATGTGGTTAAGGAGTGTAGATCAGCTATGCTTAATAGTGAGATGAATCTTTTCAGACTGATGACCTATGCCCAACAGATCGAATCAGATAAGATAAAAGAGAGGGATAGAGTAAGGAGAAATAAGAAAGCCAAATCCGAGCAACCTACTTATGGTCAGAACAGATCATGAAGAGGGAATCACCTTTAGTTTCAGAGCCGCTCATCTATGCCAGCACCATCGTTAGCTAGTTCTCCAAAACTTAGATATAGGCAAGAATAGGGAAACAAGTCTTTTATGTTCGAATCTCTGAATACTGTGAGTAACCGGCCTAACCATCTATCATGCACAAGGTGTAGTAGGGATCACAGGGGTAAGTGTTTTTGGGGTTTGAAAGGCTGCTATGGATATTTCCAGGAGGGCCAAAATTTTAGAGATTGTCCTTATACCAGACAGGGGAACCGTGATGTTTGCCTCCAGGATCAGATTGCTAGTGCTCTAGCTCCTGTAGCTCGTCCAGCTCCTACTCATGGTGCTTTTTCTAGCACTGCTAGCAGTTAGAGCTAGAACAAATTCTATACTTTGCTTTCCCATCAGGAGAAGGAGGACTCCCCTGATGTTGTTACTGGTATGCTTTATGTGTTTCAGTTTGATGTTTATGCATTGTTGAACCCTGGGTTCAGTTTTTCATATATGACACATATGGTTGCTTAAAATTTTGAAGTGAGTCCCGAGATTGTCTCTGAGCCCATCCTAGTTTCTACCCCTGTGGGTGAGCCCATTATTGCCCGAAAAGTGTACAAAAAATGTCCTATTTCTATTCTTTAGAGAGTTATATTTGCTGATCTGATAGAGTTAGGCATGGTAGATTTTGATGTTATTCTGGGTATGGACTGACTTCACTCTTGTTATGCATCCATAGACTGTCGTACCCGTGTAGTCAAGTTTTAGTTCCCTGGTGAGTCTGTTATCGAATGGTCTGGTAATTTCGCATCTCCCAAAAGTCATTTTATCTCATATCTCAAGGCTAGAAAGCTTATTTCCAAAGGGTGCATTTATCACCTAGTCAAATTTAAAGACACTAAGTCTGAGACTCCAACTCTCCAGTCAGTTGACATTGTTAATGAGTTTCCTGATGTCTTTCCGGAAGATCTTCTAGGGGTACCTCTCGATAGAGAGATAGAATTCGGGATTGATCTTCTTCTTGATACTCAGTCTATTTCCATTCCTCCATATCGTATGGCACCCGCAGAACTTAAGGAGTTAAAAGAGAAACTCAAAGATCTCTTAGATAAAGGTTTTATAATACCAAGTGTGTCTTCTTGGGGTGCACCTGTCCTATTCGTGTGAAAGAAAGATGGCTCTTTGTGCATGTTTATTGACTATCACCTGCTTAACAAAGTCACTATCAAAAACAAGTATCCCCTTCCAAGAATAGATGATTTGTTTGATCAATTGCAAGGTGCAAGTTACTTCTTAAAGATAGACCTTTTCTTTGGCTATCATCAAATCAGAGTTAGGGAATGTGATATCTCGAAGATAGCCTTTCGAACATGTTATGGTCATTTTGAGTATCTTGTTATGTCCTTCAGTTTAACTAATGCCCCAGTAGCTTTCATGGACCTCATGAATCAAGTGTTCAGGCCATATCTTGATATGTTTGTCATAGTGTTTATAGATGACATTCTGGTATACTCCCGTAGTGAGAATGAACATGCAGATCATCTCCGTATTATCTTGCAAACCCTTAGAGATCATCACCTGTTCGCCAAATTTAGCAAGTGTGAATTTTGGCTAAGGTTAGTTGCTTTTCTGGGTCATATTATTTCCTTTGAAGGTGTTAGAGTTGATCCCCAGAAAACAAAAGCTGTTAAAAACTAGCCTAGATCTGTCTCTCCATCCGACATTAGAAGTTTCTTGGGTCTAGCTGGCTATTACCGCCATTTTGTTAAAGGTTTCTCCTCTATAGCATCTCCTATGACCCGGTTGACCCGAAATAAAGTGAAGTTCTTGTGGTCAGATTCTTGTGAGAATAGTTTTTGGGAGTTGAAGACTCGACTCACTACAGTCCCTGTTTTGACTCTGCCTGATGGCGTTGATGGTTTTGTGGAATATTGTGATGCTTTTAGAGTTGGTTTGGGTTATGTACTGATGTAGAGAGGTAAGGTTATAGCCTATGCCCCTAGAAAGTTAAAACCCCATGAGAAGAATTACCCCACCCATGATCTTGAAGGGTGTTTACTTTGAAAATATGGCGACACTACTTGTGTAGTGTTCATGTTAACGTTTTCACTGATCTTAAGAGTCTGCAGTATGTTTTTACCCAGAAAGAGTTGAATCTTAGGTAGAGAAGGTGGTTAGAGTTATTGAAAGACTACGATATGAGTGTGTTGTATCACCTGGGAAAGGCCAATGTAGTGGTGGATGCCCTTAGCAGGATGTCTATGGGTAGTGTTTCGCATATTAGAGAGGGTAAGAAGGAGTTGTCTTGTGATGTTCATCGGCTGGCTAGGTTGAGAGTTAGGTAGCTTGACTCCACTGAAGGGAGTATGTTAGTACAGAGTAGCTCCGAATCCTCCTTAGTTTCAGAAGTAAAAGAGAAGCAAAACTTAGATGCTAGTTTGGTCAAACTGAAATAATCAGTCAAGGACCAAAAGGTGGAGTTTTTCTCCCAAGGGGGGATGGTGTGTTGAGATTGCAGGATAGATTATGTGTTCCGAATATCGAGAATCTGAGACAGAGAATTATGGCTGAAGCGCATGGTGCGCAATATTCTATTCATCCTGGTGCCACCAAGATGTATCGCAACTTACGGGAAATCTATTAGTGGAGTGGCATGAAAAAGGATATAGCAGTATTTATGGCTAAGTGTGTGATATGCCAACAGGTTAAGGTAGAACACCAAAGACCTGGTGGTACAATGTAGGAGTTCGGTATTCCCACTTGGAAGTGGGAAGAGATAAATATTGATTTTGTGACTAGTTTACCTCTTTCCCGATGCCATCATGATTCCATTTGGGTTGTTGTGGATAGATTGACTAATTCTGCGAATTTCTTTCCTGTGCATACTTCTTATAGTGTTGAAGATTATGCTAGATTGTACATCTGGGAATTAATCAGATTGCATGGAGTTCCCTTGTCCATCATTTCAGATAGGGGTACTCAATTCACTTCGTAGTTTTGGAGAGCTTTTTATAAGGGTCTTGGTAACCAAGTGCATTTGAGTTCTGCTTTCCATCCGCAGACAGATGGTCAAGCTGAGAGTACCATTCAAACCTTAGAGGATATGTTGAGAGCATGTGCTCTTAACTTTAAGGGGAGTTGGGATGAGCATTTATCATTGATAGAGTTTGCTTACAATAATAGTTTTCACTCTAGCATTGGCATGGCTCCATTTGAAGCTTTGTATGGAAGGAAATGTAGGTCACCCATACGTTGGTTTGAAGTGGGTGAATCAGCCGTAAGTGGTCCTGATTTGGTCTTTAAAGCTATTGAAAAATTCAAAGTGATTAGAGAAAGATTAAAAACCGCACAGAGTCGTCAAAAGTCATATGCTGATGTGAGGAGAAGAGACCTTAAATTTGAAGTTGGTGACTTAGTGTATTTGAAGATTTCACCCGTGAAGGGAGTGAAGAGATTTGGAAAGAAGGGGATACTTAGTCCCCGTTATGTTGGCCCCTACAGAGTTCTTAGCCATGTTGGTAAGGTAGCGTATGAGGTTCAGTTGCCTTCAGAGTTATCTTTCGTTCACTCTGTCTTTTATGTATCCATGCTTAGGAAACACGTTGGTGATTGTGTTGTTGAAGATCCTTCAGAAAACCCTGATGTGCAAGATAGTCTTTCTTTTGAGGAAGTTCCTGTTGAGATTTTAGATCACCAAGTCCGAAGACTAAGGAACAAAGAAGTTCTCTTGGTCAAGGTGTTGTGGCGAAACCAATCCGTTGAGGGTGAAACATGGGAAGATGAGGTGGATATGCGATCCAAGTACCCACACCTATTTTCCATAAGCTCCAATCAAGCCAAAGGTACCATTCTACTTTAAATCATTCCTTTTCTATGCAGAATTATAGTAGTTCAGCAGTTATTTTATACTATTCAGCTGTGATTTCATGAATGATGCACCCTTTGTTGTGTCCGAAATGTAGAATGAAATAGAGGCAAGATTAGCAAGTTGCTTCAACTGTGTACCCTTTATTTTTTCTTTACTCTTAGTATACCCAGCGTCATTCGAGGACGAATGTCCCCAAGGTGGGGATATTGTAATGCCTCGCACTTTCCTAAGCTACAAAATGAACTGTTGTTTGTATATGTGAAAACACTAATTTTGTAAGACATATTTAGGCACCTAAATTACCAAGAGTACCCTAGTTATAAGAGAGCTTATGATGTGTTAAGTGTGTTTATATGAGTCATTTAAGGTAGTACAAGCTAAGATTTTCAAAATCCATCAAGTTTTAGTGTTTGAATTCGCAAGGGTCATCTTTGAATGCGCATAACTTGATAAATATGTGGTATTTCTGCATATTTATACCCACAAAATTATAGACAATCAAATTAGCTTTCCAACGATACCAATTTCACCAAAATTTGACACCCGAGCTAGGAGTTATGGATTTGCGGGGTAGAGTGCGTCGTCTAACCAATCGCACAAGGCCACTCAAAAGCATATGCGATAGCATATGTGGCGCCTATGTAAATAAAGGTGATAACATATGCAACGCCTATGTAAATATAGGCGATATCATATGTGGCGCCTGTGTAAATATAGGCGATATCATATGCCGCGCCTATGTAAATATATGCGATATCATATGCGGTGCATATCTTATGGTTTCAAGTGACTTAAACACTCCGTTTTTGGGTTATTTTGAGGGTAATTAAGTCTTTTGGCACTCCTTACACACCCCTAAACTTACACTTATGAATTTAATAGAATCTAAACACATCATAACCCTATTATTAGTCTAAGTTCTTCATCCAAGAGCACTAAAGGAGAAAAACAACTAGGGTTACACAATCAACATTGAGGGTCCAATCTTTCAACGAATCCGTTACCATAAAGGTATGTGGGGTTATGAACAAGAACACCCTTTCGTTCTTGTGCCCAAAGTTTGCATTGTTTTACAAAGATACATGATTTTTACATGTTTTATCATGAATTTGAAGTGATAAATCTTATCCTATGTTGTTGTTCAAGATACTATGATTATTTTGAATGTTTAGAAAATAAACTCCATGAGTTTGAGAACATTGTTATGATTAAAGGCTAAAATTTTTCAGATTTCCATATAAATTATGCATGCTTGTGATATAAAGAATAAATGTTGAAATGTTTTGATCAAGTATCGCTATAAGGGTCATTAACCCACATTGAGATTGTTGTTTTGAGAATTTATGTGCTACATGCACCCATGTTTAGACTATTTTTGATGAAGTATAGAAAGATTTGACCTTTTGGTCACAACAGAGTTAAAATCCACTTTATGAAATAAGTTACGGATTTTATCATTTATTTAACTTAAGAAATATGATATTACCCTTAAAGTGGATTTTTCTTGAGGTTTTTGAGAATAGTATTGGGAGTAGTATTTAGCACCGAGTTGGGTATGTTACTACTGTTTCATACCCCAGAACTACGTGCCATCGTAGGTTGAGACATTGACTTCCACTATATGTGGAAAATTGAGATAGTGATCACTGAGATGCTATTGTTCTTCACCGATGGCAAGGGTAGGACAGCCCTAACCTTACGGGGGCAAGTCTTGGGACATCATGGGTGCTCATATGGTGTACATGTCTTTTAGAAGAACCCCCCAAAGAGTCTTCCTTCATTCTTAGATTGATTTTACTCATTTAAAAGAGATTTGAAATGTAGATTTATGATGTATTCAATATTCCAGATTTCACTAAGATTTCTTGATGAGAGAATAAGAAAAGAATCTTGATATTTGGCTTAAGTGTAATGGCTCATGATATCCAGATTGGCATGTTTTACAATTCATTGTGTATGATTTCAGATTTTAGATTTCTTTCAAGCTTTATGAGCCATTTACAAATGTCCTGCATGATTTGGAAAGAAAACTTATGACATGATCGTTAAATATATATATATATATATATATATATATATATGCATATAAATATATTTATTTCATGCACCCCCATGTTCTCGGTACATATTCCATGGTACTGACCCATATGTTTGAATGTGGGCTACATTTTCCCTATAATGTAGGTTCAGGTGCTCATTCCCAGGTTTGACCATGATTATCCGAGCACGTTGATCTACATCCTCTGTAGTGGTGAGTCCTAATGGTCCGAGGACTAGTTATTCAAATTTCCTCATTTACTTTGAGTTATTCAGTTTATTTCCTGAGTTCAGGTCAGTTGGGATTTGTCCTAATGGCTTATGAATATACATTTTAGTAGAGGCTTGTCAAACTAGATGGATAGATTGATCAGATTTGTCAGAGATGTCATATTTTATTACTTTCCGTATTTCATTCGTATTGCAGTATGATATTATGGAGGATGTTTAGATGTTTTGATTATGATGACTTTGATTATAAGTGTTGAATGCTAGAAAAATGGCTAAAAGGGTTAGCTTGGGGCTACTTGTAGCCTTAAGCACCGTGTGACGCCTCGAGGCCCATTTTTGGGGCGTTATAGAGATACAATATACCATTTTTGTTGAGGTATGTCACACTGCATGCATTGATATATGAGATATTTTTATGGTAAGAAGGTTGTCTATGTTCTTTGTCATTGTTGTGCAAAGGCGAACACATATAGGTTGATGTGGGTTCATCATCAAAAAATTAAAATGTATTCATAATCAATATTTACAAATGTACAAGGTATATATTTATTTGAACACACTATACAAATGTGGAGTGCCTAGCCTAGTGGGTTCATTTCTTGATTGCTACGTTGTCTGTTCAAGCCCCTATAATGTGTTTTTTTGTTGTTTTATGCACTAGCTAGCACATCACTTTTTCCTTCTTTTATGTGCAACTATTAGTACTAAATATTACTAGTGACTTTTTTCTTTACCTAAAAACATACCTAATCCCTAATTCTCCAATTCCCCATAATGTTCCAATTCCCTAATTTCCTAATTCCCATTAATCCCCAATCCGTAATTTCCCACATTCCCCATTCCCTATAATGTAAAGAAAAACAAAAAAAAAACCCTAAAACCTCTAAGCAAAAAACAATCAATCTCACATCAACTATGAAATTTATCAAGTTTGTTCTTTGCTCTCTATTCTCTACATTTAATTTTTTATAGATATAAAATTATTGCGGTTATTTTAATTTCTTAAACTTAAAAATTCCTTACTAATTAAAATTGAAGAAAATTACCATTGATTTGCTCTTCAATTTCAACCACTTTGTTTTACAAACTTTCAAAATTCAAATGCTTACATTGAATCTTACTTTTCTAATGAGACTTTTGATTCTCAATACAGGTTTTTAATCTAATGAAGAGATATTTTGCTCTGGTATCATGAAATTTGACTTAATTAAGTTCATCCGTTCAAAATAATCCTTGTGTGGAAGAGAACTTGAATCAATTAAAAGAAAATAATCATTTTACTAAAAATAAAAGCAAGTAGTGAACTTGAATTCCTTACTGGCAGATCCAAAAAAAAAAAGAAAATCTATTTGGGATTATCATCTGAATGATTGTGATGAGATTAAGCGAGCATATATCTACACAGGTCCATATCAACCTCAAGTTCACAAGTTTCCTTAAAGAGATATTTCTAGATTAAAATATCATTTTAATCACAAATGATTTAAAATATATCATGATTGGTTGGGGTATAGTGAAATTGAAGATTTTTTCAAGTAAAGGGTTCATATATTGGCCAAAAAGGAAAAGATTAGATACACACGTTGGAGAGCCGAACAATGATCATAATCAGGCAAGGAAGAAGTGTGAAGATCTAGAGTGACAAGAACAAAAAATTTAGACGCATTTGTAAAGCCATTCAATAAAACCAAGCTTGAATGCAAAATTTATTTACAAGCTTCTATTGATGTGGTGAGACTCCTTTTGAATCAAGAATTGAAATTCTATAGACATTGTAAATATGAATCATCATTGAACAAGGGTAACTTTATTAAAATTCTTTCATGGTATGCAAATCGGTATGATAAAATTAGAGATCATGTTGAAAAAGGTTCCAAAAAATAATCAGTTGACTTCTCATAAAATTCAAAAGGATATAATATTTAAATAATTAAAGCTATTATAGAGGATCTAAATTGTGTCTATTTATCATTGCTAGTTGATGAGTCTTGGGAGGAGGGGTATCTATTGTGGAACAGTTTATAAGGTCTCCCATGCTTATGATACTGGTGGTTTATGTTTAAAAGAAGCAGTTGTAAACTAATTTACTCAATATTCTTTGAGTTTATGTTATATACTAGGGCAATGCTATGATGGATAAAGTAATATGAAAGGGAATATAAGTGGCCTCAAATATTTGATTTAGCAAAAAAGTAGTTCAACTCATGCAATTCATTATTTTTCTTATCAACTTCAGTTGACTCTTGTTGGTGTATCTAAAAATGCCTTCAAGTTTGAAACCTTGTATTGTTGATTTCTAATGTCTCAAATATAGGGTAGGTTCTTTTAAAATTATGGATGAACTTGGACAAGCTTAAGCAGAAAAACTTCAGGAGACGCTAGATATGGGTGAGGTTGTAGCTAGTGAGGGTTTGAATCAAGAACTTGATTTTGTTAGAGCTACTAGTACTCATTTTGGTTTACACTATAAATAATTTAAGAGCTTTATTAGCATGTTTTGTTCTTCTATTGATGTACTGGATACTATTATTATTAGTTTTGTATCTGCTGAAGAAAAAATTGGGGCAACAGGATATCTCAGTTCTTGTCAAACATTTGAGGTTGATTTCATATTGTACTTAATGAGAGATATTCTAGCAATCACAAATGATCTTAATAAATCCTTACAGAAGAAATAATGGGAAAAATTTAAGGGATGAAGGGTGGGATCCAATTATCAAGAATGTGTCTTCATTTTGTATCAGGCATGATATTTTGATACCCAATTTTAATGAGTTCTTTATTAATTTTGAAAGATCTCGATAAAGATTTACTAAGTATATGATCCTATATCACTATCGTGTGGAAGTATTTTTGTAATGATTATTGATTGAAAACTTTAAGAACTCAATGACTATTTTAATGAGGTGAAAATAGATTTGCTTATTGGGGTTTCATGCTTGAATCTAGTTGACTCATTTTCTAGTTTTGAAATCAACCAAATATCGAGAATGACTAAATTATATCCTGGTTTTTTTGGTGAAAATATAATGGTTAGTCTCAAGAATCAACTAAAGACTTATATTGTTGATGTTTGTGACATTGATGAAAGGTTTTCTGATAAAAAAGGACTTGGTTACCTTTTTGAGGAGCTAGTTAAGACAAAGAAACACTTTATTATCCTCTGGTGTTTTGTTTTCTAAATTTTGCATTTCTCCTACCTGTTGCTACTACTATAGTTGAAAGAGCCTTTTTCATCAATGAAGTTGATCAAGAGTGAATTGAGAAATCAAATGGATGACAGTTTCATGAGCAGTTATATGGTAACTTATGTAGAAAAAATAATATAACATTATTTTCAATGAAAGTGTAATGAATAGGTTTCAAGAAATAAAAACACATAAATTCGTATTGTAATAATATGTTTTAGTTAATCAAACTTTATTTTATTTCCTTCATTGTGTACTTATTTATATATTGAATCCACTTGATAAAAAGTTTGGGTCCGCCACTGATTGTGCTGATGTATCTTTTCTGATAATATATTAATCATTTTTGTAGGCTATTGAAGGGATTGGGCATATCTTTGTTTAATGATCTTGATGAAGAAGAGGAAACTTAAGCAAATGGTCTGTGCAATTTGCAGTATCCAATATTATACCCCTTATTTACATATTATTTTGTTAAAATGGTTGTCATATGACTTAGAGAATTATAATGCAAAATGTAAAGCTTGTACGTATTTAGGTATGTCATCTGTATCCAGATAGGTAAATCTTTCTTTGCTTTGTTCATATTCTTGTAAAGACCTGGTTTTTGGTGATTTTTGTGAGTTATTATATTTCTGTATGATTTGACCATTTTACCCCTCTCCGTGATTTCTTTATGGTTTTTTTTAGGGTGTAAGAATAATTGACATGGTTTCTAATGCATTTTGATATGATTTGTGCAAGTTTGTGATTTTTGGTGGTTAAAAGCGCTTTGTAGTTTACTTTGAACAACATTTATATATGTTGCACATCAGATGAAAAAATGAACTATGCAAGTAGATTTGAAATATCAATTTTAGATTGGTAACATGGTTGGTGTGGTGTTACGGCTTTTATATCTCATTTTGGATCATCAATTTAGAAAGTTGTGAAATTGAGATTTAGGAGTCAACTTTGTGAAAACGACAATTTATCAAAAATTTGTTATCTCTATTGAGTCTAAAGCATCAAATTTAATATACTAGTATTGTTCATTTGCATTCTTGGGATTCTGAATGAATCTCGAGGGGTCCACAAATACTTAACATTCTCCAAGTCTCTAGCTGGTGCACTGCTTAAGCAATATTTTGGTCGCTAAAGCGACTTGGATTGATAGACAAAGTGTTCGCCTAAGCAATGACAGGCTTACTCAAGTGATTGTTGCTTAAGCAACAACCTAGTCACTTATGTGACTCTCGCGTGCTAGGCGAGTATCGTATAAGTGACACCTGGTCGCTTAAGCGACCCGATGATTGATTAAGCGATGCTTGGGCAATATAACTTCTGCATTTTCATAATTTTTCACCATTCTTGAGACTTGAAACTTGGGTTTTTGAGTTTTTGGGTTATTTATTTCATTTTTAAGCTTAGGTAAGCTTCAAATCCCTGTTTTACTTATTTTATACGATTCATATCATTTAAATATTATTAAACCTTGAATTCAAAATTAAAATTTGGGAATTTTAGCTCGAAAGGCGTAAACTAGTAATTCTTTAATTTAAATCCCAATTCCAACCATTTTCACTTTGGTTTTCTTTTAGGGGTTCCTTTCATCTTGGACTAAAATTTTGGTTTTACCCTTCTTTTTGAGAACCCATTTTAGAGGTCCATTTTGAACCCAACTCGAAAATGGGCAATATAGGTGTTGTTGGATTTGTTTTGACGCGTAGGTTATATTTTTGTATATGATGATTGATTTTGGGTCCGTTGATGAGGAGAATGCTCCATGTGGAAGGCTTATTAGATCGACTTTTGACATTTGAGGTAGGTTATGGCATAAATTTCTTTAGACTGGGTTGGATAGTTAATATTGGTATAAGAATTATGTTATGGGTGTGGGAACTAGTCATAAAAATGGTTTTATTACTGGGTTGTGCCTGTGTAGGGGCCTTTGTAGTTGTTATTTGGAGGTTTTGAGATAGTATTTTCTATGTACGACTGTATAGGGTCTTATATGACGTTGTTGGACTTGTATATGAAAAAATGGTTGTATCTTTTTGGTGGAAAAGGCCCTAAATTTGAATACATGTGGTATCAATGGCATATTGTTGTGTATTTTGCTCTATTGGCATACGGGTTATATTGGATCTTGGATGGTAGGCATATTAAGTGGATTTTAGCCCATGTAGATTGGTATGTTGGTTGGATTTGGAAATTCTCATTCTGGTAGGTTGTGAGCATTAAATCCTCACATTATATACATTCATGAAACATTTGTACCATTATGGAAATACTGTTTTTTTCTAACAGAAAAAGTAACATCTTTAAAAACACTATGTCGATGTATATATGTCGTAAATGAGTTATGGATATTGAATTATATAGGGGTTGACGAACCCCCCATAGATCCTACCTTGGGAGAACAACTTAGTAGGTGTATATGGAGGTTGTGTGACAACCCTTTGCATCACATCATCATCATCTTTATTACATTTTATACTTTGCATACATTTTGTGTTGTATTTGCGTTCTTGATGTGATATCTATCTCTTTGTATCTCTTTGTTATGTCAATTTGATATCTATCCATTATGTTCCTTTCTCATACTTGTATTTGGTATATGTGTATGTTATAGAATTGTTAGTAGAGACAGTGTGGGGTACCGTTTAGGATGTTTTCTGATTGAAGGTGAAGTGCCCATAATGTGTGTTTTATATGCTTTATTTTCTACTTTGCTCAGTTTGCCTATGATTACTACTAAGTACAAATGGACCGTACTCTCCTATACTGTACCTTTCAATGCAGATACCAGGTATGAATGCACTGCACTATAGCTGATTCAGGCAGTATCTGGAATATATTTAAGGTAGCATTTGACCTATGCTTCTAGAGTTGATCTACTATCTCTTTTTATCTAGTGCGTATCTTATTTTGTATTCAAAGACAGATTATTATCCTTTTGGACGATCAAGCGTGTATTTTGACATTTCAGATGTATTTAGTAGTTGTTACACTACGACACCAGATTTTGGGAAGATTGATGGTATCATTATTGTTTAGTTTTAGTCTTTATTACTAATGTATGGTATAACTTTATTCTAGAAGTCTTCCCTTAGGATATGGTATTTTTCTTATCATTACATATCAGTTGGGTGAAAGGCTTACTTATGAAGACTTTCCATGACAAGTGCCATCATGACCCTTAGTTTCTGGGTTATGACAAATTGGTATCAAAACATCCAGGTTTATTGGGCTCATTAGTGTAAGAACATGGTGTCTAGTAGAGTCTTGTGGATCGGTACGTAGATATCCATTTCTACCTTCGAGAGGCTATAAGATATCTTTAGGAAACTTTCTTATTTTGTTCCTTATCATATGGATTCTTTCATACCTTCTGATCTAAGTCATATTTCTCTCTTTTCTGCCAGATGATTAAGGCTATATCCTATGAGGTTAGGGATGTAGAGCTATCATCTAAGGAGAGAGCTTAGTCTAGAGGATGAGTTATGAGTCGTAGAAGAGCTCGAGGTAGTGGACGGGAATGAGCATCTACCCGATCCAAAGGTAGTATTAGGGGGATTTCCCTTGAGCCTTGGGTTGAGCATTCTACAAATATAAGGACTACTCGATTCCATAGAGTTCTTCTAGCCTAATCTTAGAGGGGCTATTGATTCATTTGCTGACTTATTTGGAGGGTGCTCCTTTAAGTGCACCTGGTATTCCTATATCTTTGAGTATTGTACCTCTATCTGTACTAGAGTCTGCCTATGGTGTTCCTCTAGTTCCGAGTATGGATCCTCCAGTGGTATCGACACCTACTTATTGTACTCTAAAGACTTTGAGTGTTTTTCCTCATTCAATGCTTGTATCTGAGTATGGTATTTTAAGATCAGGAGTTCAACCTTCATCTATGTTACCTTATCAAACGGGATCTCAACCAGCTAGATTCACCATGCCTCCTATTATTATGAGTACAATTATGTCTTTTAAGGATCAGAAGAGGTTTGAGAGATTAACTATCTTGGGTTCTCTTAGATTAAGTGGTGCTGTAGAGGAGGATTTGTATGATTTCTTGATTGATTATCAGGAGAAGTTCCATAACCTTGAATTATTGAGTTGCATGGGGTTTCTTACACTACTTACCAATTGAGAGATACAGCCAAGGATTGGTGGAGATCACTTTTTAGTTGCAGATCTCTTGATTCTCCATATATGACTTAGAATCAACTTGTTGAGGCCTTTTTAGATAGGTTTGTGCCATATAGTTTGAAGGATCAGATAAGAGATGAGTTTGATTACTTAAAACAGGCTTCCATGACTACTATGGAGTATGAGGCATGTTTCCATGCCTTGTGTAGATACTTTTATACAAGTATTTCCACTGAGTATGAGAAGATTTGGAAATTCGTAATGGGGTTGAATATTTTGGTTCCGCTTGCTACTGCCCAAATGGTAGTGTCTAGGGCATGATTATGCTAAGATAATAGTCTATTCTTCGAGAATCTTCGGGAGGCACCAAGAGGCTATGCCGCCAGGTCAACTGCAGAGGTCATATCCTTCAAGGCAGATATTCTAAAGGTGTCTGGGGATATCATGGTAGTTCAGTAGACAACCTTATAGGGTTCTAGTTGTGAGTATTTAGGTTCTGCATCTTCGGATGGTTTTTCAAGCTTAGTCATTCCTCTCCTTATTGAGTCGGGATGTACAGGTTTCTTTATGTGTGATGAGGTTGGATATTTGTCCAAAGACATTCCCCACTGTGTTTCAAGCCTACTCCTACATTGGTAGTGAGAGGTAGAGATTCTACTAGAGGTTTATGAGGCAGAGCTAGTGGTGCTTATGGTGGTGATTGTGAGGCTACTAATTTAGGTGGTGCTCATGGATAGTTCCATGCTATACCCGCCAGATCAGAGCCAAAGACATTCTATCAAGACCCAAACTAGGGCCTGGCCATGATGGGTATCTCAAGTCCACCGCGGACTGGAGACTACCTCCTTTGCCTAGTCAAGCAAAGCACAATACACCAATAGTGGCTGAATTTCAAACTATAACAAGATAGTTAAAGATAAGCTTAAGAAGTCTAAGATACATCAACAACCAATACCTAGTTTAAAGTAATCCACAAAGCCTCTAGCAAAACCAAATCAATGTAAGTTGGGACATGCCCCCGACGATAGCCAAAAATAAGTCCAAATAAAGTATATGATAATAGATAAACCAAAAAGCAATGGCCTTATGAAAAAAAGGAGTTTCACCACTTCAAGCTAACTGTTGACACCCCAAAATCCTACCTCTGCACAAGAAAAGTAGAAGTGTTTTTGGATCCTACATTGTGTGGGGATACAACATCTTGAGATGGTTAGAGGGTTGAGCACTAGCATGTAGCTCAGGTATAAGGGGGTAAAATAATGCCATAATCAACTATTTAAAATCTTTCAAAATGCAGTGCACATAATCATATGCTTATACATATAAGTAAATAACACATGCTAGGGTAGGCAACAAGGCTTAGAATGAACTTTAAATCTTTAATTTTGATTATGTAGCTTGACCAACATAAAACTATCCATGTATATATGGGTCCAGCTGTCACCCCTGCTCGAGCCCCAATGTATGTTAGCTGCATGAACCGAAGATATATAGTGGGGTACAAGCACATGTTTATCTAGACCATGATACATATATATATAGTGTGGTACAAGCACACATTTATCTAGACTATGATACATATATATATAGTGTGGTACAAGCTCACGTTTATCTAGACCAACCCTCACGTCGGCAAACATGAGTTTCTAGTATTAGTACCTCAGGACCTCTATCATCATGGCTAGCTACACAACCCCCTTTAAGCCTAAATAAAACATTTATCACATATCCCGTCCACTAGTTTAAGGAGTCAATCATTTAAGGCATCATTAAGTAGTAACATCATACCAACTATATCTTGTAAGCGAATGTCATTAAGCAAACACTATGGGGAATACTTGTACCCTAGACTTTGTTATTAAAATACACTTGGGGGATTCTGTAATACCTCGTATTTCCCAAGATTAATTTAACTCTCATTACATGAGTATTCCTATATAAATTTTATAAAAGAATCAGTATTTTCCAGTTTAGAGCTTACCATTGCGTACGAAATTCAGTTAGCTTTCCAACGCTAGAAAGTTCGCCCAAACCCGATACTCGGCGAAGAGTTAGAGGAATTTTTGTAAAATAGTGTGCCAACTGGCACTTCACCGCATCGCGGAGACCAACCAAATGGCATTCGACAATTTCCAGTGGAGCTCCACGATAATGGTTCATTGCGCTAATATTCCAGTTCATAATTGTCATTTTCCAATGTGGAAATGCGATTCCACCGCGTCATACCACTAGCCATTTTCTCAATTGTCAAATTCCAGTAAGGCTCCGCGATGGTACCGTGTTGCGCCAAGAGTCAATTTCCTAGTCTTCTATTTTTACAAAGTGCCAACCATATACCAATGGCTCACGCGATGCCACCGCGTCGCAGTGAGGCCCAAAATCTGGCATCCAGTGACGATTCTAAAATCTTTTCCAGGGGTAATTGGATATTTTTTTCATGACCCACATTAGCCTTTAAAATTTAATTTACCCCTAATTAACCTAGTTATATCATTATTTCCTCACTCTTTCTCAAGATTAAAACATTCTATCTCAAAGAGGGCAAAACCCTAGCTTCAAGAAATCAAAGTCAATCCTCAAGCATCCCTTCAAGAATTAATCTTCTCAGGTATGTTAGTTGTTCATCTAGGGGTTCCTTTTACCCATAGAGTCCAAGAATCCATTTTTAAAACTATAAGACTATTAATTTATGATTTACATGCTTGAAATTGGATTGTATTCATGTTCATGACATTAATTGAGATTCAATCCATGATTAATTGTACATTCCATGAAATTGAAATAGCATGTATATTGAAATATGTAAATCCCATGTTATAATCCTTGAATTAGCAAGTTTGGGTGTTGAAGTTACAATGTGTACATTTTGTCCATGATTATATGCATTAAGTTATGCTCCCATGAGTTTGATAGAATGTCCATGTAAATTAAATGGTGAAATCATGACATGCTAGCATATGTATAAGATTATGTCCTATAAGTATTGAGAAAATGTCTCTATGAATGAATTATGAACAAGTTAACATTATTATGATTTTCAAGATCATCCTATGCTTTAATTTTCATGCTATAGTGTCCTGGGGGTATCTAATACTTGAAAATTTAGTTGTTTACCTAGAGCTACAGTAGATAAAGAATAATCTCAGTAATGTCACAATCAGTAGTACTCATTCAGTTACAAAACTCCATGAAACTCAGTATCAGTCCAGTTCAACTCAATCTAGTAATCAGTTCAGTATCTATTTAGTTGGGAGTAGGATTCAGCACCGAGTGAACCCAAGGATGGGGGCTCACCTGCTAGTAGAGGGCATGATCCTTAGAAGCAGTCCCTGGGTTCCAGAACTATGTAGTCAGTATAGGTTGAGACATTAATCTGCCAGTTGAGGGTTGATGAGGTGTCTCTACCTGCCAGTTGAGGGTACCACCATTCTCATTCGAGGCACCTACCCGATGAGGGTGACTCTTCATTTTGTCTTTACTTGTGGCACGGTACTAACACCCTTCCAGATGGGGTTACAGGTTGGACCCCAAATCTATTAAAAAAGGGGCATGTCAGTTAGATGATTACTTCGTATAGTCTCAGTTTTAGTCTTAGTATAGAACTCAGTTTAGTTCTACAGAATTCAGGACTGTCAGATACAGTCACTCAGCTATCAATAATTTAGTTATCAGTAAATCTCTGAGTATCAATTACTCAATATCAAATCTCAGTACTCAACTTCAGTAAAAGCTCAGATACATTATACATACACGTATATGTATAGTATTGCATACTCAGTATTTACGATAGTTCATTTATCCATGTACTCTCATATTCAATTACTCTATATCTTTTCGTCAGTTATTGTTCATGTATATGAACCCTTGTATTCAGCCTTGCCTTATCTAGCATGCCAATACATTCCACGTACTAATGTATACTTTCTCTTTACGCTATGATATCTCATATCGTAAGTTCAAGCGCTCAAGTTTCCGACCATGCTTAGTTATATTCAGTTAGCAGCAGTAGATTTAGCAGGGAGTCCTCATCTATTGAGGATATGTTTGCATTCCAGTATTTTAGTTTATCAGTATTTCAGTAGTTGGAGTTAGTTGGGGGCTTGTCCTATCAACTCCACATTTAAATAATTCAGTTAGAGGATTTTCAGACTAGACTAGTTCAGACAGTATTCAGATTTCAAATTTTGTTTTAGATATTATTATTATCAGTATTATAGATTATGAACCTTATGGCATTTTAGAAAATTTCCATACTATTATAGTATTATTGTTCAGTTCTCACAGTAGGTACCAGTCATGGGTTAGCTTGTGGTGGTTCGCAGTCATAAGCACTGTGTAGCGTTCCGGGTATCGACTTGGGGAATTACGAACTTAGTATCAAATACTAAGGTTCAACAAAGTCCTAGGAAGTCTAAAAGACGCATCTAGTAGAGTCTTGTGCATGGGTATGTAGCAGCCTCACTTATGGACAAGAGGCTATGAGGCATTTTTAAGAAATATTTCCCTTCTTTCAGTATTCATGTCGTGTGAGTGAGCTTTAGATTTAGTTAAAATCTTAGTCTAATCCCTTTCTTCCTTTCATTTGCAGAATATGCCTCCCAAAAAGGCCAACGAAAGAAGAATAGGAAACCAGTTAGCATCTAAGCCCATTCAGGCAGATCCCCTAGACGAGCATGTATCCCATGCAGAATTTAGAGCTACGTTCACCACTCTAGAAAATTTTGTAGCAGCTCAGAATGAATGGATGGCTACTGTTCAGGCCAACCCAGTGTCCAATACTGCAGTAACCAGGGTTTGGGACTTCATCCGAATGAATCCTCCCCTATTCTCAGGATCTAAGTTAGAAAAAAATCCACAGGAGTTCCTCGATCTAGTTTAGAAAGTCAGAGATATCATGGGAGTGACTTATAATAAGACTACTGAGTTAGTTGTCTATCATCTACAAGATGTAACTCATACGTAGTTTAAGCAGTGAAAGGTAGACAGGGGCATAGATGCAGAGCCCATAGAATAGAAAGAGTTTGCAACTGCTTTTCTAGATAGATTCTTTCCATTAGAGTTGAGAGAAGCCAAGGTATTAGATTTCATCAATCTTAGGCAAAGAAACATGAGTGTAAAAGAGTATTCCCTCATGTTTACTCAGTTAGCCAGATATGCTCCCCATGTAGTAGCAGACAGTAGGTCCAGAATGAGCAAGTTCATATCTGGGGTGTAAGGGAGTATAGTTAAGAAGCCCAGAACTATGATGTTAATTAAAGAGATGGGCATATACAGGATTATGTTCCATGATCAGTAGATAAAAGAAGCGAAGAATAAAGAGAGAGAGAGGGAGAACAAAAGACCTAGAACATATAGCTTCAATTTTGCTCAGCCCAAGTCAGAGAGCGGTAACCTTCCCAGTTTTGCCCAAAGTATTATGTTCGAACTATTTCCTCAGCTAGTGCTCTAGTACCTAAGTTCATAAATGGTAACAAAGATAGGGTACTAGGATCTAAATCTCAGGGTAGTGTTAGCAGTTTTCAAACAAATCCCCTTTTCCAAAAATATGGCAGAAACCATTAGGGTGTTTGCAAGGTTGGTAGTGATGTTTGTTTCGGGTGTGGCAAGCTAGACCACAAATTCATAGATTGTCCTCAGTCAGGTTCTCAAGGTGAGTATAACCATCCTTTAGCCCAATCCAGTCGCTCAAATAAACACTGTGCCTCTTCTAGTGCCACCAGTGGGCAACATCCAAACAGGCTCTATGAACATCACTCCAAATAAGATCAGGAAAGTTCTCCTGATGTGGTCACTGGTACGTTATAGATATTACATTTATATGTTTATTCCTTATTAGATCCAGGAGAATATCTACCGTTTGTAACTTCTTACATAACAGTCAACTTTAAGATCAATCCATAAATCTTAATAGAACCACTCTCAGTCTCTACCCTAATGGTTCAATCTATCATATCCCGACAGGTATACAGAAATTATCCAGTTATGATATTTGAAAAAGTCACTTTATCATACTTAGTAGAGTTAAATATGATGGATTTCGATGTCATTCTCAGCATGGATTGGCTCTATTCATGCTATGCCTCAGTTGATTGTAAAAATAGAATAATTCATTTTTAGTTTCTAAATAAACCAGTCCTTGAATGGAGGGGTTGTACTACAGTGCTTAAGGGTCAGTTGATTTCATACCTTAGTGTGAGAAAAATGATATCCAAGGGTTGTGTCTATCATCTTATATGAGTCAAAGACTCTAGTTTAGAGACTACCAATCTTTAGTCAATTCCAATAGTAAATGAATTCTCAGATATGTTTCCAGAAGATCTTCCTGGAGTTCCTCTTGTTAGGGAAATAGACTTCAGAATAGACCTTCTTCTAGGTACTCAGCCCTTACCTATTCTGACATACAGAATGGCACCAGCAAAACTTAAAGAACTGAAGAAAAGTTAAAGAAACTTTTAGATAAGGTGTTCATCATACCCATTATTTCCCCATGGGGCACACCAGTCTTATTCGTACATAGTAAAGATGGTTCTCTCAGATTGTGTATAAATTACCGCCAGTTGAACAAGGTCACAGTCAAAAATAAATAACCGCTACCTAGAATCGATGACTTGTTTGACCAACTTTAGGGCACCAGTTACTTTTCTAAGATAGACCTCAGATTAGGCTATCACCAGCTCAGAGTCAGAGGATGTCACATTCCAAAATTAGCTTTATGAACCTAGTATGGTCACTTTGAATTTCTAGTCATGTCCTTTGGTCTCACAAATGCCCAGTGGCCTTCTTGGACTTAATGAACCGCATGTTTAAGTAGTACTTGGACATGTTTGTTATAGTCTTCATTGATGACTTTTTGTTTACTTTCGTATCAAAAATGATCATACAAACCACTTCAGAATCATACTTTAGAATCATACTTTAGACTCTCATAACCTATTAGTTATTCACCAAATTTAGTAAGTGCGAATTTTGGCTAAGGTCAGTAGCATTCCTTGGTCATATTATTTTTGGTGATGGCATTAGAGCGGATCCTCAAAAGACCAAAGAGGTGAGAAACTGGCCTAGACCCATTTCTCCATCAGATATCAAGAGCTTCTTGAGTTCAGCTGGATATTACCGTTGGTTTGTTAAAGAGTTTTTGTCTATTGGATCCACCATGTCCAGATTGACTTAGAATAAAGTCAAGTTCCAGTGGTCAGATTCCTGTGAGAGGAGTTTTCAAGAGTTGAAGACTCAACTTACTACAGCCCCAATTTTGACTCTACCAGATGGTTTAGATGGGTTTCTTACGTACTGTGATGCATCTAGAGTAGGTTGTGGTTGTGTCCTTATGTAGAGAGGTAAGGTCATAGCCTATGCCTCTAGACAGCTTAAACCCTATGAGAAGAATTTCCCTACCCATGAACATGAGTTAGCAGTTATAGCGTTTGACTTAAAGATTTAGAGGCATTATTTGTATGGGGTGCATCTTGATGTGTTTACAGATCACAAAAGCTTACAGTATGTGTTTTCTTAGAAAGATTTTAATTTATGTCAGAAAAGATGGTTGGAATTGTGAAAGATTATGACATAAGTGTTCTGTATCATCCGAACAAAGCCAATGTAGTGGCTAATGCTCTCAATAGATTGTCTATGGGTAGTGTTGCTCATGTTTAGAATGATAAGAAGAAGTTAGCTCAGGAAGTTCATCAGCTTGCCCGACTAGGTGTTTTCTTAGTTGATTCAGCAGAGAGTAGTATATGGGTAAAGAAAAGCTTAGAATCATCTCTGGTTTCCAAAGTAAAGGAAAAGCAGGATAGAGATCCCAATCTAGTTAAGTTGAAAGAGTCAATCAGAGATAAAAAAGAAGAGGTTTTCTTCCAAGGGGGGATATGGCGGGATGTGTTACAAGGGTCGGTTATGCATGCCAGGTGTAGATTACTTGAGGAGATGAATTCATGCAGAAGCGCACGGTGCGCGTTACTTTATTTATCTAGGGGTCACTAAGATGTACCGTGATTTGTGAAAGATCTATTGGTGGAGTGGTATAAAGAGAGATTGGAAATTTTATAACCAAGTGCTCAATATGTTAGCAGGTTAAGATTAAGCACTAGAAACCTAGTGGGTCCATGTAAGAGTTCAGTATTCCCACATGGAAATGGGAAGAAATGAACATGGACTTTGTGATAGGTTTGCCTCATACTCATCATCAACATGATTCAATTTGGGTTATCGTAGATAGGATGACCAAATCTACTCATTTCTTGCCACTTCATACTTCCTGTTCAGCCTAGGACTACACCAAACTCTATATCATAAAGTTGGTCAAGTTAAATGAAGTCCTAGTATCTAACATCTCAGATTAAGGTACCCATTTTATCTCTCACTTTTGGAAAGCATTCCAAAAGGGTCTTGGTACCCAAGTTTATCTTAGTACAACCTTTCACCCTCAGATAGATGGTTAAGTAGAAAGGACCATTCAGACTCTAAAAGATATTCTAAGGGCATGCATTGTTTATTTTAAGGGCAGTTGGGATGATAACTAGCCTTTGATTGAATTCGTATGTAATGATAACTATCATTCTAGTATTCAGATGGCTCCGTTTGAGGCTCTTTATGGTAGGAGATATAGATTCTAATTGGTTGGTTAGAGGTAGGTGAGGCTGCAATAGTGGGGCTTGACTTAGTGTTTAGTGCCTTAGAGAAGGTTTAGTTGATCAGGGAAAGGATTACGGTATCCCAGAGCCGACAAAAATCGTATGTAAATATAAGGAGAAATAATATAAAGTTAGCCAAAATTCGATACCCGAGAAAAGTGTTAGAGTAATTTTTGTAAAATAGTGTGCCAACTGGCTCTTCACCACATCGTGGACACTAGCCAAATGGTATTCGTCAGTTTCCAGTAGAGTTCCATGATAATGGTAAATTGTGCTGATGTTCCAGTTTATAATTGTTATTTTCCAGTGTGGCAATGTTCTTCCACTGCATCACGTGACTAGCTATTTTCCCAATTGTCAAATTTCAGTGAGGCTCCACGATGGTACTGTGTCGTACCAAGAGCTAATTTCCCAGTCGTCCATTTTCACAAAGTGCCATCCATATACCAATGGCTCACCACGATGCCACCGCATCGTGGTGAGGCCCAAAATTGGGCATCCAATGAGGATTTTTATATCTTTTTCAGGGGTAATTGGGTATTTTTCTATGACCCAAATCAGCCTTTAACACATAGTTTAGCCCTAATTAACCTAGTTATATCATTATTTTCTCACTTTCTCTCAAGATTAAAATATTATATCTCAAAGAGGGAAAAGCCCTAGCTTCAAGAAATCAAGGTCAATCCTCAAGAATCCCTTTAAGAATCTTCAAGAATTATTTCTCAGGTATGTTAGGTGTTCATCTATAGGTTCCTTTCACCCATAGAGTCTAAGAATCCATTTTTAAAATGTCAAGATTATTGATTCATGATTTATATGCTTGAAATTGGATTGTATTCATGTTCATGACATTAACTAAGTTTCAATCCTTGATTAATTATAGATTCCATGAAAATGAAATAGCATGTATATTGAATTGTGTAATTCCCATGTTATTATCCTTGAATTAGCAAGTTTGGGTGTTGTAGTTACAAGGTGTACATATTGTCCATAATTATATGCATTAAGTTGTGCTCCCCATGTGTTTGATGGAATGTCCATGTGAATTAAATGGTGAAATCATGACATGCTTGTATATGTATAAGCTTATGCCCTACAAGTGTTTGATAAAATGTCTATATGAATGAATTATGAACAAGTGGATAATGTTATGCTTTTCAAGATGATGGTATGCTTTACTTTTCATGATATCAAGTCTTGGGGGTATCTAATACCTGAAAATCTACCTATTTACCTAGACCTACAGTAGTTATAGAATAAACTCAGTAATGTCACAATCAGTAGTACTCAGTCAGTTATAGAACTCAGTAAAACTTAGTATCAGTCCCATTCAGCTCAGTCTAGTAATCAGCTCAGTGTTTATTCAGTTGGATGTAGGATTCAGCACCGATTAAACCCAAGGATAAGGGCTCACCTTCAAGTAGAGGGTGTGATCCTTAGAAGCAGTCCTTGCATTCCAGAACTACATAACCAGCATGGGTTAAGACATTAACCTGCTAGTTGAGGGTTGATGAGGTGTCTTTACCTTCCAGTTGAGGGTACCGCCATTCTCATTCAGGGCACCTACCAGATGAGGGTGACTCTTCAGCTTGTATTTACCCGTGGCACGGTACTGACACCCTTCCAGTTGGGGTTACAAGTTGGACCCTAAATCTATTTAAAAAAGGGCATATCGGTTAGATGATTACTTCCCACAGTCTCAGTTTTAGTCTTAGTATAGAACTCAGTTCATTTCTACAAAATTCAGGACTGTTAGATACAATCACTCAACTATCAGCAATTTAGTTATTAGTAATTCTTAGATTATCAGTTAATCAGTATCAGAACTTAGTACTCAGCTTCAGTAAAAGCTCAGATACAGTATACATACATGTATATGCACAGTATTGCATACTTAGTATTTACAGCAGTTCAGTTATCTATGTACTCTCATATTCAATTGCTCTATATCATTCAGTCAGTTATTGTTCATGCATATGAACTCTTGCATTCATCTTTCCCTTATCTAGCATACCAGTACATTCCATGTACTGACCAATACTTTCTCTTTGTGCTATGATGTCTCATATCATAGGTTCAGATACTCAGGTTCCCAACCGCACTTAGTTAGGTTCAGTTAGCAGCAACAGATTCAGTAGTGAGTAATCATCTATCGAGGATATGTTTGCATTCTAGTATTTTAGTTTATCAGTATTTTAGTAGTTAGAGTTAGTTGAGGGCTTGTCCCATCAACTCTAATTTAGACAGTTCTGTTAGAGGTTTTTCAGACTAGACTAGTTTAGACAGTATTCAGATATTTTTGTCAGATGTTATTAATATCAGTATTACAAATTATGAACCTTATGGCATTTTAGCCTATTTTCTGCATTATTACAGCATTATTGTTCAGTGCTCATAGTAGGTACCAGTTATGGGTAAGCCTATGGTCCTTCGAGGTTGTAAGCACCGTGTAGCATTTGGGGTACATACTTGGGGAATTACAGATTCCTTATACCCCACAAGGTTTTCAAGAAAATCATTCACTTAGGGAATCCTTGAAACCCACAAGGTTTTCCAGATCATTCTTGTCTGTTAGCCTTTTATACAATGCATTAATTTTAAAGAATTAGGCCAAGCCAATGATTATTCACAGTACAAAACCAATTATACAAGTGGGTTGAGGTTTTCATCAATTTTAATACCAAAATCCATTTACTTTGGGGAATCCTTGTACCTCCTAGTTCCATTGTTTACAAATTTGGGGAATCCCTGTACCCCTATTTTATTCACCTCTCCCATGCACCCCAATGAGTTCACAATCATAAATTCACTGTATAATAAATCCATAATAATCATAGAAAAAGTGTTTAAACAATTTACATCCAAAACCATCAACCCGTTATTCAAAACCCAAAATCAAAACCACGTAAATAATAAACCAATTCATGCCATAATGAAAACAAAAGTATAGGGAGAGAGATACATGCCTTAATCCCTAATAAATTTGAAGGAAAAATCACCTTTAGAGTCCTAGATGACCAATTCCTTGAAACCCCAACCTTGTCTTTGAGTGGGGAATTTCAGAGAGTTTAAGAGTGTTCTTGATATGTCAAATTATTAAAAATAACCTACCTTTTTGGTGTTTTATAGACATGTGGCCTATGTGGGTAAATAGGGAAATGCCCAAAGTGCACTTAATAAAACGACTGAACAATCCTCTTCAGTGACTACAGGTCACTATATAGCTCATAAGGACCCACTAAGACTTGTCACCATGAGTCATAGTATTAATAGTAGCTGAGTGACCCCTCTCTGCTAACCCCTCGACTTATGCCATTTGACTCATCAAGAGACCCTAGAACTTGTAAGGTCCTGATTGTAACCAAGGCAAAATTATTTGGGGTACACACTGGTTGCCCTACTATTTAGACACCACGACTCATTATAAATCTTTATGACTCATAACATTTGTTCGTAATTAGGATAGTATCATAGGAACTACTCACTATCCAAAAAATAATTTTCGTAAGGACACTGTATTAAATCATGCTGGGGTGTTGTATATATTCAAGAAGTGGAGTGTTTTATATTGTCAAGGCACTTGTCAGATTGAAGTGGTGGAGTGTTGTGTTCATAGATGAAAAGCATTATGGAGAAGCGCAATTATATGTATGGGCTAGTAAATTCTTATTTGGAGTAGAGAAAACTACTTAGGAAGCTGAATAGTATGTGAGGTCCCAATATCCATTATTGTACCGACGTGGATAATCATGCTTAATTATGAGTAATTCCTTAATATCTTTGTTTTCCATCTTTGTTAAATAAAATTGTGGTTATGTTCTATGCTAAATAGTGATAATGGATTCCTTGACCCACCATTCAAGGACAAATGATCCTAAGGGGGCTAACATAAAGCTGAAATTTATATATTCAAGAAGTTGGACAAGGGCTGCCACTCAAAACTATTTCCTTTCAATATGAAGACTGAAAAATGGTTGCGAGTTGCATATACATACTAATTTTGGGTTGAAACATGACATAAAAAGAATCGGTAGCAATAGAACGTATAGCTCCTTAGAACCAAGCATAAAGTGAGACACGAGTTTATGGGTCACGACGTCATAACATAGGGCTGGAATACTTGGAAGCTTGGATTTCTGAGAACCATTATTGCTTCTAATTTCAGGGGTTGGAGCATGGGCGTAACTTGCTTAGACAACTTGGACTTTAGGCATAGGGTCAATTTGAATATGTAAGAAATTGATAGATTCTTGGACTTTAGGCACATGCACAATTTGAATACGTAAGAAATTCATAGAATATACTCTTAAACTGAAGTAAGAGGAATTTGCTTGAATAAGAGTGTATTAACTATGACTCTTCTATCGAACTCACCATTACGAGAAAAATTTAAAATTAGCCTTAGCTCACCATCTGCTCGATAACAACAATAAGAAACTCTAACCTCTAAAGGAACTAATCTTAACCTTCTCTATCCCCTACAGCTATCACCCTATGAATGACACTCTCTTGAGCATACATGTAATGCCCCGCAAAATCCTCTTCCAGTCTGAGCCTTAGAGCATATTTGGAAAAGTAAATATCTGAGTTAAAATGTTTCAGAAATATCCTCCCAAGTATGAAATATTTTGAATCGTGTGGGAATCTATTTGAGCATGAATTAAGATCATAGAGTTCCCCTAACTCATGGTCGAGTTGAAAGTTTTCCTATCGTTCAAGTTTTAGTGACCATAAAAATTTAGGTTAACTTCAGTCAGCCATAACTCGTTGTATATAAATAACTGGGTGGCTTGTTACATATCAAATGAAAGTCTTTGAATTATCTTTCGAACGATACAAATTTACTCTAGCATGTCAAGTTGGGAAATATGTGACGACATTTCTGACGGCCTGTCATATTTCTGATGACATTTCTGATAGCCTGCCACCTTTCTGACGACATTTCTGACGATGTCGTCAGCCTTAGGCAGAAACTCACAAAATCCACCCTTTTTTGATGACATTTTATGACGGCCTATCACAGGTTTGATGGCCTGTCACAAATGTCATCAGCCATTTTTTTTCAGCAATTTAGAGACATTTTCAAAGGTATTTTGGTCATTTCTCACCTTTTGTGAGGCTCTATAAATATGAGAACCCACTTTCAAAGCCCTAATTTCATCATTTTTCTCTTCCAATTCTCTCAAGAATATCTAATTAGGGTTTCATTTAAAAACCCTAATCTTCCAAAATTCATCCATAAATTCTTCAAGGTTTCTTTAAGAATAAAGTTCCTCATTGTGTGGGCTTCAAGAATTTATTTATTTCAAGTGTGGATAAAGTTTTAACCACTAAAGTTCATCCAATTTCAAAGGTTAAGGTATGTAGATGTTGATTCTTGGATCCCTTTCATCCAAAAAGCTCAAGAACCCTTTTTAAAACTAAAAGATTTTTATGTTTATGAGTTGTTAATGATTTGTATGAGTTGAAATGGATGTTTAATGTGTTGTTGAGTTTTGATTTATGTTTGCCTACAAAATTTATGAGCTTTGACCCTAGTATGTAGAATTCATGTGATGTTTGTGATAGACCCTCTTGAAGTTGTTTTTCTATGTGATGTGTTCATGACTTTTTGTGTAGAAATGGTTGAATAAGTGAAGAATGTTCCCCATAGGTTTGATAAAAAACTTAGTTGAAGCATAAAGGACACTATAGTATGTTGAATAGGAAACCCCAAATTGTGAGCTAGTCCATGCATTCCTAGTGTTTGATAAAATTCCTTAGTGAGTGAAATATGCCAAGATAGCATGAAATTCCCAAGTAGGTGTAAACTCGGTCATGTCTTGTGGTTGTTGAAAGACCCTAGTAAACAAGTAGAGATATGATGGTTATAAATTCCCCCAATTATGTGGTCTTGATATATGTTAATCTTTAAATACATGCCAAGTGGTTAGCAAGTAAGTTATGACGTGATAGTATGAAGTCTCCCCAAGCCATGGGATATCCAAACACATGTCAAGATCGATATAGGTATGAAATAGCTGAGGTAAAACCTTGTTGAAGGGAGTACAATCTAGTAGAATGTTTTCCCTATGTTATTATATGATTATGATTCCGAGATTCTTAAAGTGACTCCTTGGCAACTGTGATGATGAATAGACATTTGAGATCCTTAAATGCTTGACATGATGTTTAATGACTATGGAAATGAACATATGGCATGATTCCTGAATTACTTGTGAAGATGCTTGAATGATTGTGATGATGCATGAATGCTTGTGATGAAGAATGAATAATGTTGCTTACTTTTATGCTATCGAGGCCTGGGGGTATTTATACCCGAAAATAGAGATGTTGTCTAGATCCCATGTCAGTTTCTCGATAATTCTAGTTGAGCCATGATTCTCAGAACTCAGTGGACTATAGAACTCTGTATCCTTAGGAAAGTATGGAACTTAAGAAAGCTCAGCAATCTCAGAAATCTCTGTAATCTCTGTATCACTAGTAATCTAGACTTAGTCCTGTAATCAGTGCAGATCTAATAGTATTTAAGTGATTCAATTCTAATCTCAGAAGTTATTTGAGTAATCTATTCAAGCTCTATATCGTCAGTCAGATACTATGATTCGATGTCTTTTTCGTCAGATACAGAACTAAGTAATCTTAGCGTAACTCAGTTAGATCTTTTGAGAAATATGATCAGTATCAAATTCAGTTTAGTTATGCTCAGTTAAGTATTCATTCAGAGTCTTTCAGCTGGGAGTAGAAACTAGCATCGAGCGAGCTCAAGGATGGGACCTCACCTACTAGTAGAGGGTGTGATTCTTAGATATAATCTTTGTGCTCAGAACTACGTAGCCAGCGTAGATTGAGACATCATACCTACTAGTTGAGGGTAGATAAGAGACATCAGACCTATTAGATGAGGGTAGATGGGGTGGCTTTACCTGTTAGATGAGGGCTCCACCATTCTCATATGAGCACCTGATAGATGAGGGTCACATAAAGATAATGCACATAAAGATAATGTCTTTACCCATGGCATGGTATTGGCACCCTCCCAACTGGGGATAGAGGTTGGACCCCCACCTGTGATAGGTTGGGGCATGTCGGTTAAGTCACTACTTCCCATAGTTTCTCTTTCAGATTCAGTCTTAGCTTTAGAATCAATCTTCAAAATTCAGGATTGTCAAATACAGTCATCTATCTTTATGAGGAGCTCAGATAGTTCCGTTGATTCATGGACCATCCCAACAGATAGGTTTGGTGACATATACAGTTGATTGATACCATATTCAAAGATATGTCGCCAAATAGGCTTAATCACAGTATCAAATTTCTATTGAATATTCTTGTCGTCAGATTCAAATATAATCATACTTCTTATCATTGATAATCGTTTCTAGAATAATATGTTAGCAAAGTTGATCTCTAATTCTGTCAGTTGAAAGAAGTAAGCTCAGAGCATAGTACTTGATGTAAGCACATCCAGATCCTCAGTTATCAGTATCAGAGGAGTCAGTGATTCAGTATCTCAGTGTCAATAGTGAGTTCAGTCTGCAATAAAGTGATATGTGAGTTTTAGTGTCTAGATTTGCGATGATTGTGTTCATGTTCTATGTATTCATGTATGTGTTCTGATGCGGCATCTTTCATGATTATTCAGTTTCGATATTATGCATGCATGAGCCCTTGCATTAGCCTACCTCATCTACATACTCGGTACATTTTTGTACTGACGCATTTGCACTATGGTGTTTTATTTGACACCATAGGTTCAGAGGCACAGGATCCAAATTATCCTTAACAGTTCAGTCCCTGTCGGCAGCAGTAGCAGTGAGTCCTCTTCTTTCGAGGACGAATCTTAGTTTACTATTATTGTTTCAAATTTTGTTTATTTTTAGTTGACGGAGTTAGTTAGGGACCTGTCCCGTCAACTCCACAGTTCAGACAGTTTAGAGGCTTTTCAGATGGATGTATTAGTATTCAGGTTTCAGTTTTGAGTATGTATAGATGTGTTGAACCTTAAGGCAAGCTTCCGCATTTATTTCAGATATTATGCAGTGTACAGGTACAGATATCAGAAAAGGGTTAGCTTGTGGTCCTTTGGGTCCATAAGCACCGTGTAACATCTCGAGATGGGATCTTGAGGCGTTACAATACACATCCATATTAAGACATTCAATAACATGAACTAGGTACACTTGACATTTGCATATGTAAAATCTCATCTAACAATATGCTAACTGGGGCTCAGTAGAATCTTATCAACTTAATGCTCTTTTCCACCTAATGAGTTAGTCCCAATTAATCACTTAGACACTAGACCTCTTGTGTACATATAACACAATTACCCTGTCCAATAATTCTTAAGTTATCATCCTAACCTATTCCACACATCCCATCAAGTCTACCAATTTACTCCCGCAATTCTCGCATCTCTACCTTCAAACTAACCTTTTTTTCACCCCAATCAACATCCAGTATTCAAACTTGGTGTCTAGCAATAATCATGCACCACAAACAAAGCACCCCACATAATATACTACACCAACCCAATAGAGAGGTCACCCTAAATTCCTTATGCAACTAGTGATAGTCTATACACATCAAAAGAGGCCTATCTTTCTTATGTATGAAAGACATAGGAGCACCCCAGGGACAAATGATAGGGCAAACAAAAGCCTTATCAAGAAGATCTTTCAACTGCTTCTTTAGTTCTTTTAACTCATCTAAATCCATTACATAAAGAGGGATAGAGATAGGACGAGCGTAAGGTAGAAGACCAATCCCAAAGTTTATTTCTCTATCAGGAGGAAATCCAGGAATATCATCAGGAAAGACCTCCAAAAATTCATTAACCATAGAAAAATTTGCAAAGAATGACCCTCTAAGTTAGAATATTTAACCCAAGCCAAATGATAAAGACATACCTTGGAAATCAAATCATGGGCTCTATGATAATAAATAAACCTTTCCATTCTATAAGCAGCTCATTTGGAAATATGGAAAGAACCTTACGGGTCCGACAATCTAGAAAGGCATATCAGAAATAGAGCTAAACCATCTCTAAGATAACATCAATAAAAACCATATATAACTTTGTGAAGTCTACCAAGGTCTCCCTACCATAGAGAGATACCATACCACTCCTATAGACCTTTCTCAACACAAAAAAGTCACCCATCGGGGTATATGGAAAAAAGGTTGGAAATATACTTAGGACTAAAAACAAAATAAATAGACACATAAGCGGCCACATAAGAAAGATCAAAACCTGAATCAAGTAAACAGTACAATCACGAGAGAAGATCTTTAATGTACCGGTGACAATATCAATAGAGGCCTCAGATTCCTGATAGGTAGCAAGAGTATAAAGATGATTTTAGCTAGTGTTGGTACCAGAAGTAGCACTATGTTGTGCAGGAACTAATGATTTGGCAATTAAAACTTTACTTGCCTCAGTAGCAACCCTTGAAAGACACTCCCACTGTATGTGACCAAGATAACCGCACGTAAAAGACTTATTCCTCTCCTCACTATAAAAACCATGATGCAACTGACTACAAAACCTACAAGTAGGATAGGGTGGGGATGACTGAGCTCTACTAGCCTGAGACTTGGCACCCTATGCCCTAAACTCACTATTTTCCCAAAAGTGACAATCACTAGAAGACCTAGGATAAGAGTATCGATAGAGGCATGGGAACTCCCTCAATTCCCCTTCTTAGTCCCTTGTTTCCCATGTATACCATTATTTTTATGAACCCTACCTTGCTCTAAATAACTAAACTTTTTTCTCTACCTACCCCTCGACTTTGCCTGATACATTTTTCCACTAACAATACTAGACTGGCATGATAGAGAGGACACTATCTTGGTTAGCAGATGTATAGAACGACAGAACTTGGCATTAGAAGTATCTCTTTGAGGTGATTGAGCATGAGTTCCACCAGTTAGATAAGAATCAATGGGGACTGGTAGAACTCCACGAGAGCATTCAGAAGTAGGGACCATAGACTGGGTCTGTACCACATTAGTAGGATGAGTTCCATCAATATTGTCCTCAAGTAGGAAATAAAAGTCTATACGAGTATCAGATCTTTGAGGAGGCATGATCTGAAATGAGATTAATCAGAAATTAGAGAGTTTTCAAGACCTTAGACTCTATAACCCAAAACTAGAACAAAAGAAAGGGAAATATTCCTAAATTCCATATAGTCGCTCCTTTATAAGTGTGGTGCCCTACATACCCATAAAAGAGTCTCTACTTGACACAACTTTGTAGACACCTAATTGACCATGAACTAGTGCTTGATACCAACTTTTCCATAACCCAAAATAGGTCTTGGCCATGTTGCGTATCTCAAGACAATCGTGAAATGAAAACCAGCCCCATTTCCTAGTCAAACAGAACATAATACACCAATAGTAGCCGAATTCCAAACATATAACAAGATAGATAAAGATAAGCTCAAGAAGTCTAAGATACATCAATAACCAATACCCAAGCCAAAGTAATCCACAAAGCCTTTAGAAAAAACAAATCAATGTAAGTTGGGACATGCCCCCAAAAATAGAGAAAAAAAAGTCCAAATAAAGTCTATGATAATAGATAAACCAAGAAGCAACGACCTTCCACAAAAAAAAAGGCTTACTACTTCAAGCTAACTATTGACACCCTGAAATCCTATCACTGCGTAGGAAAAGTAGACATGTTTTTAGTACCTACATCATGTGGGGATGCAACATCTAGGGGTGGTTAGAGGGTTGAGAGATAGCTTGTAATTTAGTGATAAGGGGTAAAATAATGCCATAATCAACTGTTAAAATTAGTAAAAATCGAATGCATACAATCATATGCTTATATATATAAATATATAACATATCATAAGGTAGGGAACAAGGCTTATCATGAACTTTAAATCATTAATATGGATAGTGTAGCTTGCCCATCATAAAACTACCTATGGGCTGTATGGGTCCAGCTGTCACCCCCTGGTCAGGTCTAGTGCATGTAAGCCGTAGGAACTAGAGATATCACAAAAGGCTAGGGATTTCTTATACCATACGCCATCCATGATACATATATATATAGTGTGACACAAGCACATAATTATCTAAACCAACCCTCACATTTGCAAACATGAGTTTCCAATATTAGTCCCTCAGTACCTCCACCTTCATGGCTATCTACACCACCCCTTTAAGCCTAATTAAAAAATTTAGTACATAACCTATACAACAGTTCAAGGATTTAATAATTATGATATCATTAAGTTGTGTCATCATACCAACTATAGTTTGCAAGAGAATGTCATTAAGCCAATAATTTGGGGAATCCTTGTACCCCACACTCTATTATGAAAATCAACTCGGGGGATTACTTGTACCCCACAAGTATTTTAAGAAAATCATTCACTTAGGGAATCCTTATACCCCATAAGATTTTTAAGATCTTTCTTATATTTTATCCTTTTATGCAATGCATTAATTTTAAAGAAGTAGGTGAAGACAAATGGTTATTCATATTCCAAAACCAATTATGCAAGTGGTTTGAGGTTCTCATTAATTGCAATACCAAAATCCAATTACTTTTGGGAATCCTTGTATACCCTAGTTCTATTGTTAACAAATTTGGGGAATCCTTATACCCCTATTTCATTCCCTAATCCCATGCACCCCCAATGAGTTCACAATCATTAATTCATTACATAATAAATCCATAATAATCATAAAAAATACATTTAAATAATTTACATCCAAAACCCTCAACCCAACATTCAAAACCCAATATCAAAACCATGTAAATAATAAACCAATTTATTCCATAATGAAAAAACAAGTGAGAGAGAGATACATGCCTTTATCCCTAATAAATTTGAAGGATAAATCATCCTTAAAGCCTTAGATGATCAATTTCTTAAAACCCTAGACTTGTCTTTGAGTGTACAATTTGCGAGAGTTTAAGAGTGCTCTTCATCTATCAAAGTGTTAAAAATGTTACATCCTGGGTTTTGGCCTTAGAAAATTTCCTCAAATTCCCATTGTTCGGACCCAATATGACTCAAGGGTATGAGTTGTATGTTGAGGTACGAGTGGTATAGTCTTTTTGTATGCTGACCTATATTAGTTGTTAGGATGGTTTTGGTCACTAGAATAGTTAAGACTCAGAGGTATGAGTTGTAGGTATTGGTTTGAGTCGTATCAAGGACTTGTATGATGGACAATGTTTGATCTTCCTAGTATTTCATTCTGCCAGGGATACGGGCAATGGGTACGGATTGTATGCTATTGTTACGACTTGGTTGGATGAGTCACATACTAGACAGTGTTTGATACAAGAGTTAAGGCTTGGATACGAGTGGTGGAAACCAATTATTTGGAAGGATATGACTCATAAGGGGTAGTCGTATCCCTGGGATATGATTTTATGAAACTTAAGTGGGGGTATTCTGGATATTTCTCAACTTACCCTTATTAGAACCCATGACTTATAATATACTTAGGAGGTTATTTACCCTATTATTCTAATTATTAGCACTTAGAAACTATTCGTAAACATCCAATAATTCTCTCAAGAGCTTTTGGAGTAAAGAAGCTAGGGTTTCAACTAAGAGATTGCTTTGGGGCTTGCTTTGGTGATTTTCTTCCATTATCTTTCTTGGTTTAAGGCATGATATCTTCCATCATTATAATTTCAACTAAAGGAATGGTTTATATGATTGATTTCATGGTTTTACTATCTCATGATTATGGTTTTCAACTATAATTTGGGGGTTTTGATATTAAACACTTGATATGGTTTCCCGTGGTTTTAATTATGCTTTTATATACATTAATGATGGTTTTGGACAATTGGCTTGCATGGTAATAGTTTAATAGTCTTTCGAATTGGTTTTAGTTATATTATACCCCCAAGATGTTTGATAAAATGCTTATAAAGGTATGTTCATTATATTGACTTATTTTAATGGAACTATTGGTTGTTTTTAGCTTATATAATAAAGCTTTAAATCATTTAAACAATTTTCAAAAGGCTTAAGGGTAAATGGCTATGCTTGTAGGGAACATGGAAGTCTCTCAAGTTCTTTAATATGGTATATGAAAAGGCACTTAAAGGTCCGCTTTTCCTTAATCGTTTTGCTATAGATATTGCTTTCAAGTAATGGGGTGGTATGACGATACCACATATATTAGCCTTGATTAATTAAATGGTAAATGGATTGGTTTGATTTCTTGGAAATGGTTTTAATTGTGCATTAAAGGCGGGGTACGTAGAAAGGCTATGGAAAGTGGCGGTCCCAAGGGGACCAAAAATGGAAACTCATATTTGCCGATATGAGGGGTCTTGATGATCATGTGTGTGTGTCACATTTTATATTGGGGGATGTACTAGTCATCCCATGGGATATTGACTGGTCGTGCGGCTACATATATTGGGACCCTTTCAGTATAGGAAGCTGAACCCATATCACTCGTGGATGGTTAAGACGGCCAAGCTACACAATCTAAGTAAAGGTTTTAAAGCCATGCTAAACCCGGTTTCCTTTCCTGGCACTTATATATATATATATATGTATGGTTGTATGCATTAGGGATAGTTTTATTTGGTTTTATAACTGGCATTATTTTATCCTTACCCTAAGTTTCATTCTAGCAATCATTCACTAACCCATTTACTGGCAGCTATATACCCACGCTATGCAGGAACCGAACTTACGACTCCTACATAGTGATTAACTCAGTGAAAATATTTGGACTGAAGTGGTGAGTTTCCATCTTTTTGTAAGGAATCATTTCATGTTATGGATATTGTTAGACATTTTGACTTTATTATGGATATTGGTTTTGGCCATAGGTTGGGGCATGTCCCAACCGAATATTTTTACTCTTTTGGTTAGAGGCTTTGTGGTACTTCTGGGGGTTGGTATGGGTGGGATCGGCATTGGTTTCGACCTTGGCATTGGTATTGGTGTTGGGGATGACATAATCGGATGATATTATTAGTTGTTCAATCGTATTACATTTTGGGATTGATTAGCATATTATGTTTTGTTATCCTCTTTAGTTTGGTTTGGTATGGTTAGATGGTTGGTTTGGTGCGGGTGGACTCGGTTGGGTCGGCCACGGTCATGACCCTATCCCAGAGTTTTCATAAGAGAATTTGCACAATCTTGTTATATGCTAAAAATTCAACTAATCTAAGGCTGCATGAGGTGGTTGGGTTGGGTAAAAAGGGCGGTCCCCGGTCCTGGTTGGACTTGGGATGCCCATTATGTCTTGGACCTGGTTCAGGTCATGACAGAAAATAACCCCTTTGTTTTTTTATAGTTATGGGGTCTAAGTGGGTAAAGAAGGAAATGTCCAAAATTTCCTTAGTAAAATGACTGAACAATTGTCGTTAGTGACTATGGGTCACTATACAGCTCGTAAGGACTCACTACAACTTGTCACCACGAGTCGTAGTTTGGACAGCAGCTAAGGGACCCCTTTTTGGAAACCCTACGACTCACACCATACAACTCGTTAAGAGACCCTACGAGTGGTCGTAACTAAGGAAAAAGCATTTGGGGTGCACATTAATCACCCTACGATTTGGACACCATGACTCGTAATGAGTCTTTACGACTCGTAACCTCTAGTCGTAATCAAGATAATAGCTTAGGAACTACTCACTGATCAGACGATGATTTGGCTCCTATGGTTCGTAAGGATACTTTACGACTCGTAAGGGTAGTCGTTGGTTTGGCAGTGAGCTTAAAGCTTAGGGATTTTTTTCAAGGAACAAAATTTAGGGTGTTTCATTATTCCCCCCTTAGGATCATTCATCCTCGAATGATGAATCAATGCATATATTAGAACGATTTAACACAGAACAAAACCACAATTTCTTTAACAAAGACAAAAAAAAAGATATTAAGGAATTACTCATACCTTAAGCACGATTATCTTAGTCGGGAACTAGAATGGATATTAGGACCTCACGTCCTATCCATCTTCCCAAGTAGTTTTCTCCACCCCAAATAAGCATCTAGTAACCCATACATATAACCATGCTTCTCCACTATGATTTTTAGCTACGTACACAACACTCTACCACTTCATTCCGCTAAATCCCCCCTCCCAAAACATATAACTATGAGGTCTTGAGTATACTGCATATCTTCTTCTATGTTAAAGCCTAACTTGGAGTTAAAGATGTTAACATAAGCTACACGACCCTATACTTTACATCCCTCCAATGATACTACTCCACCCTATCACTATAATCGATAAACCTCAAGTCTTAAATCAAGAAGTACTAGCCACCACATCAGTGAATATCCACTCCTCCACCATAGCACTACTACCATACTATCAAAGAAGAGCCACTATGGAACTAGAGTACAAGCATCAAGGATGGGAAAGTTACTTCTTAATTATAACCCCTATTTATCATACTACTCAAAATGAGACCGTGAAATGAGATACTATACACTAGGCACGAAATACTTTATAGCATCAACCTAAATAGTAATTAAAAGGTTGTTCTGACATAAACATAATCTAGCCCGAGTTCTTTAGATAGGGAATAATGAGAAACACGAGTGCATACATCATGGGTCATATAGCATAAAATCTAAGATTTATATATTCAAGTAGTAGGACAAGGGTTGTCGCTCAAACTATTTTCTCTTATTCTAAAGACTGCGAATGGTTGTGAGTTGCATATACAAACTCATTTTGGGTTGGGACATGACATAAAATCAATCGGTATCAAATAGAATGTATAGCTCCTCAGAACCAAGCATAAAGTGAGACATGAGTTTATGGGTCACAGTGTCATAACGTAGGGCTAGTATAATTGGAAGCTTGGATTTCTAAGAACCGTTATTGCTTATAAATTTAGGGGTTGGATAATGGGCGTAAATTCTTAGAGAACTCAAACTTTAGGGATAGGTACAATTTGAATACGTAAGACATTGATAGAATATACTCTTAAACTGGATTGAGAGGAATTTGCTAGAATTAGAGTGGATTAACCATGACTCTTCCATGGAACTCACCACCATGAATTTTTTTTAAAATCATCCTTAGTTTACCATTTCCCTGATAACTATAATAAGAAACACTACCTACCAGAGGTACTAATCTTAACCTTTACTAGCCCCTATAGCTATCACCGTATGAATCACACTCTCATGAGCATACACATCCACAGTAAGACATTTAATAACATGAACTAGGTACACTTGACATATACATATGTAAAATCTCATCTAACGAGATGCCAACTGGGGCTCGACATAATCTTATAAACTTAATGTTGTTATCCACCTAATGACTTAGTCCCAATTCATTGCTTTAACACTAGACCTCTTGTATATATATATATATATATATATATATCACCATAACCCACTCTTATATTTTTATCAGCCTATCCTCTTCCACACATCCCATCAAGCATACCAATTTACTCTTGCAATTCTCGCATCGCCACCCTCGAGCTAATATTCTTTTCACCCCAATAAAATCCAAAGTTTAAACTTGGTGTCTAGCAACAATCATGCACCACTAACGAAGCACCCTACATGATATACTAGTCCACTCAATATGCAGGTCATCCTGAATTCCTTATCCAACTACCGATAATCTATATATATCTTAAGAGGCCTATCTTTATTACACACGAAAGGCATAGAATCAACCCGCAAAGAAATGCTAGGGCAGACAATACCTTTATCAAGAAGATCTTTCAACTGCTTCTTAAGTTCTTTCAACATAGCTGGAAGTATTCTATAAAGAGAGATAGAGATAGGAATGGCGTCTGATAGAAGACTAATCCCAAAGTTCATTTCCCGATCAAAAGAAATGCTAGGAAGAACATCAGGAAAGACCTCTGGAAATTCATTAACCATGAAACAATTTGCAAAGAAGGATCCTCCTAGTTAGAATCTTTAACCCAAACCAAATGATAAAGACAACCCTTGGAGATCAACTCCTAGACTCTAAGATAAAAAATAAACCTTCCCATTCTATAACTGGCTCATTTGGAAATTTGTAAATGACCTTACGAGTCTGATAATCTAGAGAGGCATAACACGAATGGAGCCAACCCATCCCCAAGATAATATTAAGTCAACCATATCCAACTTTATCAAGTCTACCAAGGTCTTCATACCACAGATAGATATCACACCATCCCTATAGACCAATTATCAACACAATAGAGTCACTCACCAAGGTAGATATAGGAAAATGTCAAAAATACACTTGGGAAAAAAACCAAAATAAATAGCCACATAAAGAGCCACACAAGAAATAGTAGACCCTAAATCAAGCAAACAGTACACATCACGAGAGAAGAGATTTAATATATCAATGATAACATCAGGAGATGCCTCAAACTCCTGATAGGTGGTGTCACGACCTAATTTTTGAGTCATGATGGCACCTACCACGTCCCACTGGTAGGTAAGATGACACCATAAGCCTGAGCTAACACATTAGGTTACCTTGGTGGAATCGTCCAACACAGACCCTATATAGGAATATAATATAACAACAGTATTCCACAAATGAAACAACTAACATTCAAATACCAATCCCATGACCAGATTGTATTAGTACAAGAGCATCTAGATTTGACAATAGGAATTAACAACTTAAACTCTAAAAAGTCTTAAATAATCTCATACATTTGTCTCAAAAACAAAAGATAAATAAAGATTGGGGGAAAGAGGGCAACTCGAACTCTAAGAGCTCACCCTATCTCCTGATAATCAACGCAACACAACCCCAACTCAATAGCGGCAATAGGAACTTAGGTCTGCACCAAAAAGACACAAAAGTGTAGTATAAGTACCAAAACATGGGTACTCAGTAGGTATTATCATCCAGCTGAGCTAAATTATAATATAAGAAAGATATAAAAAAAGACAATTACTTAGAGTCAAGGTACTGGATCGAACCTAAATTTGCTTTGATATCATCGTATAAAATAACTAATCTACTAGGGAAACAACATCACGTTCACGTCAAGTATACCATAATCGTCATACAAATGAGTAATCATTCCGGAAGCATAAAGCCACATATATTCAATAACTACCATGTATCTACCATGATTAACACTAGTCATCATTAAAATATAATGTACAAGAACATACCACAACATCCTATACCACTGGGAAGTACATGAAAAGAGAACACAACAAAGAACTCGTCACGGCGTCCCATACCACCAGAGAGTACACCAAAAGAATGCAACACAAGAACTCATCACGGTGCCCCATACCACTTGAGAGTACACCAAAAGATCAAATCCTCAATATATCAAGGCACTATTACACAACTACTCACCCAAAAGCTGCAGGCTCACATTTCTTCCATGGCCTCTTACCGAGATCTACAATCATTATCAGTACTGCAATTTAGTACCACGAAACTGGTATCACCATAGCATAGTTATAGAGTTACTTACTCTCTATTTTATTGATAAACTCCAAGTCTAGTTTATATTAGCTAATCTCCATATCAATTAATCACTAGCTTACAAGTTTTATAGTTTGCTAGACATCAAATAAGGAAAAGCTACTAGTTACCAACACTATTATTTATTCACCCATCTCAAGGCCATTTTTTAATTAGAATCCTTATTATATAAGTCATCAATTAAGCCTCTACGACATCACATTCTTGATACCAACTTAACTATTCACCATTCAATACCAAGACCAACATCATTAGGCATGTTACAACCTTAAGGACTAGTTTCCATATTTTAACCAAGATCTACCAATTAGTTTACTAGGCTTCTAGATCACAAGTCATAGTCATTTATTAGAGACAACTAGTTATCACATAAGCCACTTTATTTGGTGAAATTCCATAACATGACCAATTATCCAAGCCAAGTAGATTTACTAGGTGAGCCCTTGGTTCTACACAAGATTACATATATCAATTAGCCTTAACCCAATACTATACATAATCCACTTTTAGTTAATAATTTGGATTAATACGGGTCATACCTCTTAACTGGTGATTAGTGATGAAGAATCATTAACAATTTACCAAGGAAAACATAATGTCCCAAGTACATAAACGGGTTTAGCCACACACAGCATAAACCCATATATGTCCATATATTTATATATATATATATATATATATATATATATATATATAATCACCACACAAATTATCATCATAACATTGTTACCTCTTTTAGATTAACTGGGAATTATCATACACCAATATATCCTTCAAATTCACTGGACATCATCATAATTATCGCCATATAATATGAGTAGAAACATGAGCATGAATATCTAAATGATATACACAATCACCACTTTTACAAGGCTATCCATATCATGACAATAAGATAATCAGTCAAGCATACATATTATCCAACCATCATCCACATACATAAACCGACAATTGGGTTTGACCATTATAACATCAATAAAGTAATTTAGATGTTCATCAAGCATCTAGGTTGCTAAGGAATCACACAGTTCAAGATTAAGGCAGTCAAGTCCCGCTCCTAAATCCCAATAATGCCAAGGCTCACTTCTACAAGACTAACTTCTACCCAGAATTAGGATAGATTATCTAAGTCACCCCATAAGGGCTTATCAATCCTTACTAGGTATATATGGGAAAACCTTCTTCAAGTATTCTTTCTAAGTCAACCCAAACACTAAGGCCAATCCATAACTAAGCAATATATAGGTCAACATGATCTTAAGATCATCAAACAACATCATTCTCATCTAATAGAGAAACTAATATGTTCTCATACTATTTATGAGATTGCAAGTAGAACTATCCAAGGTTCTAGGCTAAAGATCAAGAATTACACTTTCCAAGTTTAATAACCTATGAGAATCAACTAATCCCAAGCATCACCATTCAACCATTTATCACCTAAAACCCTACCCAATCTCACAAGATATCAATAATTATGCTACAATCAAGCTCAATCTAACTATGACTAACCCTAACCTACCTTAAGTTCAAGCAACTCATGAACCAACAAACTTTTCCTTTCTTTTTCTTGAAGTTTCTTCTTCCATGAGCCAAGCTATCAATAATACAATCTAAGCATTACAACAAGAATAGCAACACCCATTATGGTACCAGTATGCCATGGGTCAAAAATGATGTCAAAAACCCTAAGTGGGTTCCACCTTCGAAAAATGAGTTTTTGAGACCAACCCATTACTCACATTTCATTCGGGAGATATAACCCTCAATTAATTTGAGTAAATCAATCACATTTGAGGCTTAATTTAAGTCTTAATACCTTTAGGGTTTTGGGTCTAGAATTCAAGAAATCAATACCAAACTAAAAGGAATCTTAACTTAGGTTCGTAGCAAAAATTTGATTATACAAGTTATCCAAGCTCCTAATCAACCCACAAGACTTACTTTGAAGATTTCCACTCTAATAGGGTTTATTATTCAAGAGGGAGGAACAAAATGGCAAAAAATTTGGGCAAAATTGCCTTTAAATAGGCTTTTGTAGTGCAGTCGTGCCCCCAGTTTGGCTGCAGTTGCGGTGCTGTGTTCGCACCTCACTCTCTATGGGAGCGGTATCTCTCCCTATGCCAGGCATGGTTAAAGCTTGAAACCTGCTTTCAGGCTTTGGCCAATGCCTCGAGATGCATCTGGAGTCTGATTTGAGCAATTAAGATATATAACAACATAGATTTTGAGGTTGTTTGGCTAAAGTTTTTGCTTGGTGGTCAATTAGGACCAACGAAGAATTATTATTTAGAAAGTGATTCTAAAAACCAAATAAATCACTAGGTAATTGAACTATCGATTCCAGCAAGTCACTAATCACTTAGGGCGGCTATGGAGAAGCTCTATCAACAAAATAAGCAAGAATACAGACAATGGCCTAAAGGTAATTACAACATCCACTACTAAGGAACTTTCATCCCCAAAAGTTAAAGATAAGAAAATACCTGAAGTCTCGAACAAATAAGGGTACTAGTCCCGCAATTCACTCTCGATCTCCCAAGTAGCCTCTTCTACATAAAGGTGCCTCCACTGAACCTTGACTACCGGAATATCCCTAGTCCACTATCGCCTTACAGCACTAGCCAAAATTAACACAATCTCCTCAAGAAAGGTTAACTGATTATTCAATTGGAATGAGTCCCATCTAAGTACATGAGAAGGATTAGGAATATACTTCTGCAATATAGACACATAGAAAATCGGATGAATAACAGCAAAGCCAGGAGGTAAAGCCAACTCATAAGTTACCTTGCCAACTACACAGAGAATCTCAAAAGGACCAATATGGTGGGGCTAAGCTTACCCTTCCTCCCAAATCTCATCACACCTCTCATAGGTGAAATATGAAGGAACACACGGTCATATACTCTGAATCCCAAGGTACGGAATCTACAACGACATAGGCCTTCTGCCTACTCTGGGATGCTCTCTGCCTATCCTGAATCACCCTGACTCTATCCAATGAGTCCTAAAGTAAATTTGTACTACCAGGTCTATTCTTGAAAGTCTCAAGCCATCCTACATAAGAGCAACATCTCCTACTGTACAAAGCCTTATAAGGTACCATCTCAATACTGGAATGATAATTGTTGTCGTAGGCAAACTCTGTCAATGCTAAGTGCTAATCCTACTGACCTCCAAAGTACATAACATAGGCTCAAAGCATAGCCTCAAGCACCTAAATAGTCTGCTCGAACTTACCATCCATCTGCAGATGAAAGGTTGAACTCAAATCCACTCGAGTACCCAACTCTTCCTGAAATGCTCTCAAAAACCACAAAGTAAACACAGAACCACGGTCTGATATTATAGACACAGGGACACCATGCAAACAAACTATCTCTCAGACATAAATCTGGTTTAATCTCTCAGCACTAAAGGTCATTTGAATAGGAATGAAATATGCTACTTTGTCAAACGATCCATAATAACCCAAATACCATCGTGACCATAGAATGTATGAGGCAAACCAATAATTAAGTCCATGGTAATTCTTTCCCATTTCCACTTAGCAATAGGCAATTTCTAAGTCAATCTGCCTGACGTTGATGCTCATCCTTAACCTGCTGATAACACAGTAAACTAGCCATGAAGTATTCCACATCTCTCTTCATACTATCCCACTAATAAAGCTGCCTCAAGTCTCTATACATCTTGAACGTATTGGGATGAATAGAATATCTAAAGCTGTGAGCCTCATGCAGAATCAACTTAATCAAATCATCAAGTACACGACCACAAAATCTCAAGATACCCTCAGAATCTATGGTGTGTCTTCCAAACTCACCACTTACTACCTGATCATGGAGAATACACAACTTACTATCCTCGAACTGACGGTCCCAAATCTTCTCAACTAGTGAGGACCTCACCTCAACACAAGCCAAAATTCTTGCAAGATTTGAAATATCGAGGGAAACCATCAAATTGGATAAGGAATGGATGTCCCGTGCCAAGGGCCTCTGAGAAATTGACATACACGTCAAACTACCTATACTCACTGCCTTGGACTCAAGGTATCCACCACCACATTTGCCTTACTCGGATGATACAAAATAGAAATATCATAGTAACTTAGCAACTCCATCCACCTATACTGGCAAGCATTATGCTCTCGCTAGGTCATAAGATGATGAAGACTATGATGATCGATGAAAAATTCACAACGCATACCAAATAAGTAATACCTCCAAATCTTAAGCGCAAAAACTACTGCCACGAGCTCCAAATCATAAGTGGGGTTGTTGCGCTCATGCACCTTAAGCTGTCTAGAAGCATAGGCAATGACACAACCTTGCTGCATCAAAACAAAACCAAGATCAATACTAAAATAATCATAAAACATTATAAATCCCTTGCCCTCAACTAGAAGAGCTAACACCAGGGATTAAGTGAGACAATCTTTGATCTTTCCAAAGCTTAACTCATACTCCTTGGACCATCAAAAGGAACCTCCTTTAGGGTCAATCTAGTCATGGAGGCTGATGAGGTAGCAAAATTCTCAATAAATTGCCTATAATAACCAGCTAAACCAATAAAACTATGAACCACAGTCGGAGAAATATGTCTAGCCCAATCATTAATCACTAAAATCTTAGCTAGGTCTACCATAATTCCCTCCTTAGACACAACATGTCCATAAAAAGACCCTGACTTCATCCAAAACTCGCACTTGGAGAACTTGGCAAAAAGCACATGCTCTCGCAAAACCTGGAGCACAACCGTCAAATGTTGTGCATACTCCTCACTACTCCTCAACTATAAAAGAATATCATCAATGAACATAATAACAAAAAATTCTAGATAGGGTCTGAATACTCAGTTCATCAAGTCTACAAACGCGGCTAGGGTATTAGTAAACCCAAAAGATATCACCAAAACCTCACAGTGACCATAACAGGTCCTAAAGTTCGTCTTCAGTATATCCTCAACCCGAATCCTCGGCTGATGATAATTGACCCTCAAATCTATCTTAGAAAACAAGGTTCCACCCTGAAGCTGGTCAAACAAATTATTAATACAAGGCATAGGATAACGGTTCTTCACTGTCACTTTATTTAGTTGCCTATAATCAATACACATTTACATCAAACCATCTTTCTTATTTATAAATAAAATAGGGGCTCCCCACGAGGACACACTCAGTCTAATGAACCCTTTGCCAAGAAGATCCTGGAGTTGAGACTTTATCTCCTTAAGCTCTGCAGGAGCCATACGATAATATGCCATACATATATTGGGTGTCAGGCTCAAGATTAATAGCAAACTCAATCTCACGATCAGGAGGGATACCAAGTAGATCGTTAGGGAACATATCAGGAAACTCACACAGAACAGGAATAGATTAAAGCATCAGACTCTTTACACGGGTATCACATGCATAAGTGAGATAAGACTCGCAATCCCTTGATATAAGCCATCTGGCACAAACAGAAGAAATAATCCCCATAAACTCGCATCTAATTACTCCCTGCCACATGACTGGGGGTCTACCAGACATGGTAAGGTAATGATCATGGCAAAATAATCCATTACCGCATTATAGTAGGATGACAGTCTATGCCCAGAATCACATCAAAATCAACATATCTAGAATAATAAGATTAACATAAGTATCAACATCGCTAAATGTCACAATACAAGATCCGAATACCCGATCCACGACTAAGAAATTACCTATGGGAGTAGGTACGCATTATTACATAGATAATAAATTACTGGACAAGTCCAACTGTGGCGCATAATAAGCATATATATAAGAGTAAATAGATGTAGGATCAAATAAAGTAAGAGATAACTTCTGGCATACCAAAATTGCACCTATAACTATAGTATTTGATGTCTCAGCCTCAGGCCTAACAAGTACCGTATATAACTGACCACGCCCGCTACCTAGTTAAGCACCTAACCAACCTCTTATCCTGCATGCCTGAGTACCACCTCGAGCACCTTAATAACCACCCCTATGACCTCACGAACCACCTCTAACTAAAGAAGGAACTTTCCTAATTGGAGTAGCTCTCTGGGCTGATATAATCATCGCCCCACGACTAGGGCACTCTTTAGAGAAATGACTAGGAAACCCACAAGTAAATTAAGACTCACAAGAAAAACTTGAACTCACAAATTTTGTATAACTACCCTGCCTAGCATGGCCTACAGATAAACCTCTCAAAGTTTTATCACCTCCCTTACTAGGGCGACCACTAGCAATAGACTGATCCCAGTTCGTGGTCTGAAGAGCTTCCTGAACTAGTCGACTAGTCTAACTCAAAAGGCTAAAAAGATGAACACAGAGGATGTCCAACATAAGGAATACCACTCCTAAATCGGGAACTACTATGGATTCCACCAAATCTACCCTAATATTTGGGCCTCTTATCACGGCCCTCATGATGCATGTCATCCATCACTCTAGCATGATCAGCAATCTCAGTAAAAGTACTACCTACAGAGACCGAACTCAGAGTAGCCATCCAAATAGGAATTCTTGTTTCTCTCATAAAACCGCAAACTTTCTCATACTTAGTATCCAAGATAGAAATCACATGTATAGACAACTCATGAAAATGAGCCTCACACTTAGCGACTATCATAGAACCCTATTCTAATCTAGAGAACTGATCTCTCAAGTGCTCACTAAGGCTACTCAACATAAACTTCTCCAAGAACATCTCAGAGAACTGAGCCCAAGAGAGGAGAAGATCCAACTGGTCTAAAACTCACAAAACCCTTTCACCAGTGTTGAGAAGACAAGTATAATTATGGTGTAATCCACACCACATGTCTCAACAAGGCCTAACCCATGTAGCCTATCCTCATAAGCATTCAAAAGCTCAAAAACTCAAAAGCTTTCACTCTAGGAGCACTAGAAAACCTAGGTGGAGTTAACCTCAAGAATCTACCTAGTGTCTTTCACTCCTCAACAGACATAGCAGTCTGGGTCACAACTGGTTAAACGATTGTCGGTTGAACAACTACTGGAACAGGAGGAACCTCAACTCCAGGAGCTACAGCTGCAGGCTTCACTCTTGCTCTAGTAGTCTGTGAACTATCAACAATACCTAAAAGCTGAACCAAAGCATCCCTAAGCAAAGAAGAGGGGATGAATCTTAGTGGATGGTGGGATGGTCCCTGGCCCACTGCTGGCTGAGGTGGAGGAGTCTCTGGCTTGGGTACAGTAATAAGATCCTAGAAAGGTATACTACGATCCCTAATTAGGGACATATCATGAGTTTGGGTCTCGGGACCCTCCTCACATATCATTGAAGAACGTTTCCTAGACATAAATGAAGAGTAAAGTCAACAGAATATCCTAATAACCAACTCAGACTCTTAGCACGATATGAGTGAAATACGTTAAGGACTCCTAAGAATGTCTCATAGCTTTCCAAAGATAGGAAACAGACATTAATGTTTTGATCTGCGGGACTCTATTAGACACTTGTTCTTGTACCAATAATATCGATGAAACTAATCTCTAATACTAATTTATCACAGCTCGATTTCAAAGTCATGATGGCACTACCATATCTCACTGATAGGTAATCCAACATTATCACGCAAAGAAAATACATTGGGTTACCTTAGTGGAATTGTCCAACATTGACCCTATATTGGAACACAATATAACAATAACTTCCATAAATGAAACAACTAACATTCGAATACCAGTCCCATGACCTGATAGTATTAGTACAAGAGCATCTAGATTTGACAATAGGAATTTACAACTCAAAGTCTAAAATGTCTTAAATAATCTCATACATTTGTCTCTAAAACAAAAGAGAAATAAATATAGAGAAAAAAGAGGGAAACTTGAACTCCAAGAGCTTACCCTATCTCCTGACAATCAACACACCGTGACCCCAACTCAACGGCAGAAAAAAGAACTATAGTCTACACCAAAAAGGTATAAAAGTGTTGTATGAGTACCAAAATACGGCTAGTCAGTAGGCATCATCGGCGGATTAAGCTAAATTATAATATAAGGACGATATAAAGCAAGACAAAAACTAAAAGTTAAGGTATAGGATGAACCTGAATCTTTTTTTGATATCACCGTATAAAATAACAAATCTACTAGGGCAATAACATCACGTATCATGTCAACATATACCATAATCATCATACAAATGAGTAATCATTTTAGAAGCATAAATCCACATATATATAATAACTAACATGTATCTACCATGATCAACACCAGCCATCATTAGAACATAAAGAATAAAAACTTACCAAAATGTCCTATACCACTGGGAAGTACACGTAAAAAACACAATAAAGAACTCATTATGGCGTCTCATACCACCAGACCGTACACTAAAAGAATGCAATACAAGAGCTCATCACAGTGTCCCATACCACCAAAGAGTACACAAAAGATCAAATCATCAATATATCAAGTCACTATTATATAACTACTCATCAAAAAGCCACAGGCTCACATTTCTTCCATGTCCTCTTACCGTGGTCTACAATGATTATCAATACTGTAATTTAGCACCACAAAACCTATATCACTATAGCATAGTTATAGAGTTACTTACTATCTATTTCATTGATAAAATCCAAGTCTATCTATATTAGCTAATCTCTATATCCATGTAACACTAGTTTACTAGACATCAAATAAGGAAAAGCTACAAGTTATCAATACTATTATTTATTCACCTATCTTAAAGCCAATTTCTAACTAGCATCGTCATTATATAAATCATCAATTAAGCCTCCACAGCATCACATGCTAGATGACTACTTAACTATTCACCATTCAATACCAAGACCAACATCATTAGGCATGTTAAACCCTTAAGGACTAGTTTCCATATTTTAACCAACTAAGGTCCACCAACTAGTTTACTAGGTTTCAATCCCACAAGTCATAGTCAGCTATTAGAGAGAACTACTTATCATATAAGTCACTTTATTAGGTGAAATTCCATAACATTACCAATTATCCAAGCCAAGTAAATTTACTAGGTAATCCATTAGTTCTACACAAGATTACATATATCAATTAGCCTTAACCTAATACTCTGTATAATCCACTTCTAGTTACTAATTAGGATTAATATCGATCAAACCTCTTAAGTGCTGATTAGTGATAAAGAATGATTAATAATTTATCAAGGAAAGAATAATGTCCCAAGTACAAAAATGGGTTTAGCCAGACATGGCATAACCCCACATATGTCCATTTATTCATATATATATATATATATACTCACCACACATAATATCATCATAACATCATTACCTCTTCCAGATTAACTGGGCATCATCACAACATCAATATATTCTTTGGATTCACCAGGCATCATCATAATATCAATATATGCTCCAGATTCACTAGGCATCATCATAATATCAATACATCCTTCAAATTCACCATGCATCATCATAATATCATTATCTTTTTTGGATTTATCAGGCAATATCATAATATCATTACATCTTCCAGATTAACTGGGAATCATCACAACATCAATGTATCCTCCTGATTTACTGAGCTTCATCATAATATCAACATATCTTCTGAATTCACCGAGCATTATCATAATATCAACATATCTTCCAAATTCAACAAGCATCATCATAAAATTATTACCTTTTCTGGATTCACCAGCATCATCATAACATCATTACCTCTTTTGGATTAACCAGGCATCATCACTACATCAACATAGACACATACAATGCCAAATCAATAAGCATATACTAGCCAATAATAATAGAGTAATAGGGATGCAAGGTAACATATATATTCATACTTTACAACTAATCATCACTAGACAATATGAGTAGAAGCATGAACATGAATATCAAAATCATATACACAATCACCACTTTTCCATAGATATCCATATCATGACAACAAGATAATCAATCAAGTATACATATTATCCAACCATTGCTCACATATATAAACTGAAAATCGGGTATAACCATTATAACCTTAATAAAGTAATTTAGATATTGATTAAGCATCTAGGTCGCTAAGGAATCTCACAGTTCAAGCTTAAGGCAATCAAGTCCCGCTCCTAAATCCCAAAAATGCCAAGGCTCACTTCTACAAGACCAACTTCTACCCAAAATTAGGCTAGATTATCTAAGTCACCCCATAAGGGCATATCAATCCTTACTAGGTCTATAGGGGAAACCTTCTTCAAGTATTCTTTCTAAGTTAACCCAGAAACTAAGAACAGTCTATAACTAAGCAATATCTAGGTCAACATACTCTTAAGGTCATCAAACAACATCATTTTCATCTATTCGAGCAGCAAACGTGTTCTCATACTTTTGTAACTCAAACTTTATTATTAAAATGAACTTGGGGGATTCCTTGTACCCTGCAGGGTTTTCAAAAAAATCATTCACTTTGGGGAATACTTATACACCCCAAGGTTTTCAATATCATTCTTGTTTGTTAGCCTTTTATTCAATGAATTAATTTTATAAAAGTAGGTCAAGTCAAATGATTATTCACATTCCAAAACCAATTATGAAGTGGGTTGAGGTTCTCATCAATTTCAATACCAAAATATTACTTTAGGGAATACTTGACCCCCTTGTTCTATTGTTTACAAATTTGGAGAATCCTTGTACCTTTATTTCATTCACCACTCCCATTCACCCTAATGAGTTCACAATTATCAATTCAATGCATAATAAATCTATAATAATCATAGAAAAATCATTTAAACATTTAACATCCAAAACCCTCAGCCCATCATTCAAAACTCAACATCAAAACCATGTAAATAATAAACCAATTCATCCCATAATAAAAATACAAGTATAGGGAGAGATATACATTCCTTAATACCCCAAAAATTTGTAGAAGAAATCACTCTTACAGCCCTATATGACCAATTTCTTGAAACTCTAGCCTTGTGTTTGAATAGGGAATTTGAGAGAGTTTAAGAGTGTGCTTGATATGTCAAAGTATTAAAAATAACCCCTTTTTATTTTTTTATAGATGTGGGGTCTAAGTGGGTAAAAAGGGAAATGTACAGAGTGCTCTTTGTAAAATGATAAAAAAAAATTTATCAAGAGTGACTACGGGTCACTATACGGCTCATACGAACTCACCACAGCTCATCACCATGAGTCATAGTCTAAACAGTAGCTTAGGGACCCCTCTCTGGTATCCCTAACTCACGCTATATGACTCATCAAGAGACTCGATGACTTGTAGGGTCCTTATTATAACCAAGGAAAAATCATTTGGGTTACTATAACACCCTAATTCCCATGAACCAAAACACCACACGGTGCTCGTGACCCCAAGGGACCATAAGCTAACCCTTCACTGATATCTATATTTGTTCACTACATAATATAATACGATAAATGCGGAAACTGGCTAAATCTGGCCATAAGGTTCAAACATCTAAATATACAGTACTGAAAACTAAATATCAGTACATCTATCTGAAAAGCCTCTAGACTGTTTGAACTGTGGAGTTGAAGGGACAATTCCCCAACTAACTTCGTCTACTAAAATCACCAAAACACTAAAATAGAAATCCTTGGATGATGAGGACTCACTGCTGCACCCACTGCTACAAGATCTGACAGTTACTCGCTCTTTTGAACCTATGGTGGGGAAACCACCATAGCATGAATGCGTCAATATAAAGAATGTACCGAGTATGCAAGGATAGGGTAAGATAAAATATAAGGCTTACGCATAAACATAACTATCTGAATAATATGTATTAGCTGGAATAAACATATATAGAAACTCTGCAGTTACCAATTTTGAAACATGTCTGATCAACAATACACACATGGATGCATAAAGTACAACTAAAATCATCATGACACCGAATGTTACATTTTGAACGCTGACACCCAAAAATAATAATACTGACAATAAGATACTGAGTATCTGAAGCTACTAGAGCTGACATCTATACTTATGGAATCGGATAACTAATATTACTGATATTTGATATTCAAATTCACCAACTTTGGAACACTAAACAACTGAATCTGAGATCAACCCTCATCTAGCAGGAAGTATCTAGAACACTAAACAACTGAATCTGAGATCAACCCTCATCAAGCAGGAAGTCTATAGAACACTGAACAACTAAATCTGAGATCAACCTTTATCTAGCAGGAAGTCTCTATACTCAACAATAATGATAATAGGTAAATAAGTTCGAGAGAAACCCTCATCTCGTAAGAAGTCTCTCTACTCAATGATAATGATAGCAATACTGGGATGCCTGTATCCGACAGCCTCAACTTCTGCATATTAATTGAGTTCTTTTTTGAGACTGTTGCTAAAACTGTGGGAGTGATCATTTAACTGACATGCCCCACTTACCACAAGTGGGATCCAACTGTACCCCAGCTGCAAGGGTGTCAATACCGTGCCACCATTAAAGATAACTGCATAGGACCCTCTACTATCAGGAGCTCAAACGAGAATGGTGGGACCCTCTACTCGTAGGAAAACCACCTCATCTAACCCTCTACTTATAGGATAGATGTCTCAACCTACACTGGCAATGTAGTTCTGGAGCATAAGGATTGCTACCAGGAATCAAACCCTCTACTCGCAGGAATGTTCCCATCCTTAGCTCGCTCGGTGCTAAATCCTACTCCCAACTGAAAGACATTAAACCAGTTCTTAACTGTACTCAACTGAACTAAATCTGTTCTCACATTATGATACTTTATCAATATGACAAAGTTCGCTTGATTTCGTTCTCTGATGGAGTATTTCTAAATGCCACTTACTTCTCTGAATACTACACACATACACATTGAAAATTTAAAAAGTATAATCATATATATATATAAATACACATGTATCTTGAGCCTTTGAAATAGGATTTGTGGGCTCTATGGACGAAAGGAGCCCATAGATAAACACTTGCATACCTTATATTTCATAGTCGAAGAGATTGACGGAAGCAATTCGCGAAGCGAAGCCTTGAATCAATTTTCCCCCAATTGGAACCCTAACCCTAACTTCTCTTCTATATATATATATATATATATATATGCATATATTTTTAGAGAGAGATATAAGAGAAATGAGAGAAAATGAATGACAATTCTCAACTCAAAGGGGGTATATATAGAGGGCTACCATAATGGGAAATGACCAAAATACATCTAAAAATCAATTAATGTCAAATCTGCCCTTCAGTGATCTATCCGATTAGCTAAATTAAATTGGCCATAACTTATTACTCCGATGTCCAAATTGGATAAAACCAATTTCATTGGAAAGAAGACTCTCATCGATTTTCGTTAATACATAGCAGATCATACAGTTCATTATGTACAAGGAGTTATGATCGTTTGAAGTTAACCAAAAAAATTGCCTGGCTGCAGTATTTTTTTTCCTGCACATTTTACTGTTCACAATTCGATCGGAATGGTTGCAGTTTGATCGGAATGGTCGTAACTCATCGCTCGAGTGTTCGTTTTGGGTGATCCACATATCTTTGGAAAGTTTATTCGATGCTCTACGAAATGGTGAGTCGAAATCCAAGAAATGACACACAGAAAAATTATAAATCATTTTCGAAGATAGGATCCCGACACATTTACACACAAAATTTCAACGAAAAAATTTTCCGAGGTATTACATCATCTCCCCCTTGAAAATATTCATCCTCGAATGTGTAGGCCAAATCAAGAACACTAATCGACTGGGTTCATTCAAGACAGCAACACATCTCAAAACATAACCACACGACTAAAGCAACCAATACTCTGCGTACTTTCACTAGTCATGCACATCTATCGCATAAAACATTCAACAACCCACTCATGAGTAAATTTTCACAACACACATACATCTCAGATGCACAGAATCATAACCCAACCAATCTCTTTAATACATAGTCAAACATGCCCACAATTCAAGTTCCTTTCTATTGAATGTGCATATTGAATACGAATATACCTAATATACCAAATCTCAAAAGTATAACTAGAAATGCAATGAACGATGAGGTTAACATCATAGAAAGAGCATGGACATGCAATTATTATAACATTATAGGGTATCTCCCCCTTAGGACCCAAGGTCCCTCTAGACATATTTCACTGAAATAAGAATTGGTCGGAAACTATCTCCCTTTACTGCTTTTCCATACCTACTGGCACCACTACCAGATTCTGAGGGCCTGACTTGTCACTTTCTCTATCATCCTCCTCTCAGCTTTAATTCATCATCAGATACTTTTGAACACTTGGCTAAACCCCAAAATGAACTACAACCAATGTACTCTAGAGTCTGAGGCACAACGGTGCACAAAACGATAATTCATCCAGAAAGACTACACCTGAAAACATAAATTCAATACCAATGCTACTTCTTGGAATACAACTCTTATCTTTCCTTAGTCTCTACAATCATCATCATATACATACACTCTTTTTAATGCCTACTTGTCTCACTAAACACATTATTTGCTTCGATATCTTCATAGGCTACTAATACCATATTCACATCTTAATACTTAGTTTGGAGTCCACAAACTTACATTCTTCAAAGATTCAAGCTTAGATTCTAAAACATAACATGAATATCCACAAATCTTTAACAAACATACTATTCTCATTCTAGCCTTCAAACATCACGTCTCTTAAACTTATACTTTCCACAGCATGAGAATCGCAGCTATATCTCTATCAATCAACACATATAATTCCCAACTTCCACACTTAGATTCTCACATATATAATTTCAAGCCTATTCATTCACCATATAAACAGCTAACCCCATAAGGCATACTCTGCTCACTTTAGAGAACACTGTTCTGAAACTATCTGCGGGGTCCGATAGAGAAAGTTCTATCTAAAAGACTTTGGCTTCACTACTTTTGTTACCTTAAGAGTAAGGTAAATCTGGCATAAGTAGATCATTACAAGATTCTACATAACTCTCTTAGAAAATCTTGCTATAGCACGATCTGGAGCATGAAAGAACGGAAACTCTTCTAAACATCCCATAGCCTCACGTACATGAATGTGGCGCGCTACACACTCTTGTAAAAGACTCTACTAGATGCAGATTTTCAGACTCCCTAGGACACTGTTGAACCTTTGGCTCTGATACCAAGTTTGTAACGCCCTGATTCCCATGAACTGAAATGCCACACGGTGGTTGTGACCCCAAGGGAACACTAGCTAACCCTTTACTGATATCCGTATCTGTTCACTGCATAATATAATACGATAAATGTGAAAACTGGCTAAATCTATCCATAAAGTTCAACCATCTAAATATACGGTACAGAAAGGTAAATATCAATACATCTGTCTGAAAATCCTCTACACTGTCTGAACTGTGGAGTTGAAGGGACAATTCCCCAACTAACTCCGTCTACTAAAATCACCAAAACACTGAAATAGAATATCCTCGGATGATGAGGCCTCACTGCTGCACCCATTGCTATAAGATCTAACAGCTAAATATAATCTGAATCTCACTCTTCTGAACTTTTGGTGGGGAAAGCACCATAGCGCGAATGCGTCAGTATAAAGAATGTACCGAGTATGCAAGAATAGGTTAAGGTAAAATATAAGGCTTATGCATAAATATAACAATCTAAATAATATGTATTTACTGGAATAAACATATATAGAAACTCTGCAGTTACGAAATTTGAAACATGTCTGATCAACAATACACACATAGATGCATAAAGTACAACTAAAATCATCATGACACCGAATGTTACATTTTGAACAATGACACCCGAAAATAATAATACTGACAATAAGATACTGAGTATCTGAAGCTACTAGAGCTGACATCTATACTTATCCATACTGAGAAATTGGATAACTGATATTACTGATATTTGATATTCAAATTCACCAACTCTGGAACACTGAACAACTGAATCTGAGATTAACCCTCATCTAGCAGGAAGTATCTAGAACGCTAAACAACTGAATTTGAGATCAACCCTCATCTAGCAGAAAGTCTCTAGAATACTGAAAAACTAAATCTGAGATCAACCCTCATCTAGCAGGAAGTCTCTATACTCAACGATAATGATAATGGGTAAATAAGTTCAAGAGCAACCCTCATCTCGCAGGAAGTCTCTCTATTCAATGATAATGATAGGAATACCGGGAGGCCTGTATCTGACAGCCTTAACTTCTACACATTAACTGAGTTCTTTTCTAAGATTGTTACTGAAACTATGGGAGTGATCATTTAACTGACATGCCCCACTACCACAAGTGGGATCCAACCTGTACCCCAGCTACAAGGGTGTCAATACCGCGCCACCAGTAAAGACAACTGCATAGGACCCAATACTATTAGGACCTCAAACGAGAATGGTGGGACCCTCTACTCGCAGGACAACCACCTTATCTAACCCTCTACTCATAGGATAGATATCTCAACCTATGCTGGCGACATAGTTCTGGAGCATAAGGATTGCTACCAGGAATCAAACCCTCTACTCGCAGGAATGTTCCCATCCTTAGCTCGCTCGGTGCTGAATCCTACTCCCAACTGAAAGAAATTTAACCGGTTCTTAACTGTACTCAACTGAACTAAATCTGTTCTCACATTATGATACTTTATCAATATGATAGAGTTCACTTAATTCCATTCTTTGATGGAGTATTTCTAAATGCCACTTACTTTTAAGATAAGCTTACTATCTCACAAAATGTACAGAGGTCTGTAACGGAGTGAATTGATATGTAAGATTTTAGAGCTTCAAGGCCCGATTATTTGATCAAGAATGATTTCTGACATTACTGAGTTTTCCTCCAAGTTTTGAAACTAACCAGGAGTTCATTATTCATCGCTCGATTGAGATTACCGTGAAACTAACTCGGCTCTAGACCAGCAGACTATTTCGAGCATACGTACCCCCATCACACAATAGCATAAAGTAACACAAGATAGATAACTCATACACAACATACCCATAGGCCATCATACGTAACACATAATTGAGGACTTCACACTTAGCAAATCCAATGGCCTCATTTCTTCATATAAGCATCCAATCAAAAATATGGGGAGCATGCTTTGGGTCTACAGCAAATACTGTGCACAAACATCATAGTTACCTCAACAATTCATCATGGAATTCCATCATACACCAATAATGCCCCACAAATTCAAGGAAATCAACTATCCATAGGAAAAAAGCATGAATTTATCTTTTAATACCTAATGAACCACAATTCATAGTTTCCTATTCTCTTACATATTTTGTCAAACATATGGTAGACATAAGTTAAGCATATGGATATGGCATGAAATCATAATTTGGATAACAAACATGTCAAATACTTAAATTCTTCTTCACATAGGCATTTTAGCAATCATCTTACATGCACTATTTAGGGCATAGGTTTAATGCTCAATTTCATGCACCACAACACCATCATCTTTCAACTTCAACATCCACATTTCTCAATTCACAATCCAACTCACATTTAGAAAATATTTGACATATCAATCAATAGTAGGGATATATAATTCCCAATAACAATTATAAAGTCATAATAAGGAAATAATGGAATAATAGTATAAATCAAGGCTTAACAATTTAAATCATCATATATTCATAATCAATTAATTTTGGACCTATTATGTTATAAAAACAAAATCTCTAGTCTCTTAGGTATTTTCACAAACACCTTGCATGCACTTCTTAGGCATAGGTGGATTCATCAAGATTACAAGTATTCAATCACCCATTTTATATATTTATACATCACACACCACCATAGTTTTCACAAACATACAAAGATCCCTTCTTGGATATCATCAACTTCAACAACATAATCACCAACCATCACACAAATACTACACACATATACTTCAACCAACACTCATAATCATCCCACACATATACCTCAACCATCATATGAATACTACACACATACACAATGAAAATTTAGAAAGTATAATCATATATATATATATACACACATATATCCTGAGCCTTTGAAAAAGGATTTGTGGGCTCTATGGATGAAAGGAGCCCATAGTTAAACACTTGCATACCTTAGATTTCGTAGCCGAAGAGATTGACGGAAGCAATTCGCGAAGCGAAGCCTTGAATTGATTTTCCCCCTATTGGAATCCTAACTGTAACTCCTCTTCTTCTATATATATATATATATATATATATGCATATACTTTGAGAGAGAGACATAAGAGAAATGAGAAAAAATGAATGACAATTATCATCTCAAAAGAAGTATATATAGAGGGTTACCATAATGGGAAATGACCAAAATACTTTTAAAAATCAATTAATGTCAAATCTGCCATTCAGTGATCTATCCGATAGGCTGAAGTAAATTGGCCATAACTTTTTACTCCGACGTCCAAATTGGATAAAATCAATTTCATTGGAAAGAAGACTCTTAGGAATTTCCGTTGATATATAGAAGCTCACACATTTCATTATGTACAAGGAGTTATGATTATTTGAAGTTGGCTAAAAAAATTGCCTGGCTGCAGTATTCTTTTTTTCCTGCACATTTTACTGTTCACAGTTCGATCGAAATGGTCGCAGTTTGATCGGAATGGTCGTAACTCATCGCTCGAGTGTCTATTTTGGGTGATCCACATATCGTTAGAAAGATTATTCAATGCTCTACGAAATAGTGGGTCGAAATCCAAGAAATGACACACAAAAAAATTATAAATAATTCTCGAAGATAGGATCCCAACACATTTACGCACAAAATTTCAACAAAAAAATTTTCTGGGGTATTACAATTACACACTGTTCACCCTATGATTTGGAAACCATGACTCTTATTTATTCTTTATGACTAGGAACCTCTAGTCGTAATCTAGACTGTAGCATAGGCACCACTCTATGGTCAGATGATTATTTAGATCTTATAGATCATATGAACACCTTATGACTCATAAGGTAAGTCATTGGTGTGGTAGTGACCTCAAAGATTAGGGATCTTTTCAAGGACCAAAATTCAAGTATTTCACTTCCAATAGTGTCACCACAGGTATCGTCCTATTTTCAAATCTACATCTGTGTTATTTAATCTAGGGTTGATTTTCTCCTATGTGTCTATATTTTCATAATGATTTTGATTCTATAAGTGATCCTCTTTCTGTATTTATTTGTGTATATAACCCTGTAAGAGACTCTTTAGTAGTAGGTTGGGTGCACCAATCTTGTATTGTGACCTTTGATAGGCGTGAGACTCGGGTAGACTTGAATATCCTTAATATGGTAGATTTTTGTGTTATATTTGGTATGGATTGATTAGATCCTTATCACGCTATCCAAGACTATTTTGCTAAGATCATGACCTTAGCTTTACTGGGTGTACTGAGGATATCTTGGAAAGGTATGGTTTATTCGAGTCCCAAGAGAGTTATATAATTTTTTCTGACTCATCGCTTGGTTGAGAGAGGATGCTTGTCTTATTTAGCTCATATTCTAGATACTAATGTTGCTTCACTACCTCCTTTGGATTTAGTTAGTACTTTCTGGGAGTTCATAGATGTTTACCCTATGTATTTGCCTAGTATGCCCTGATGAGTAGTGATTTTACCACTCATTCTCACTGAAAATTCGTGTACATTACCTTATTATAAATGAATAAATGAGACATATTCATGAGTAAATACACTAACATCCACTCTTTCCAGCTATAGAGTTCAAAATATAGGAAGATATGGATTGAATCATGAAATGATCAAAAGGGAGAAAGAAAGTGCAGTTGCAGGCTTCAAGCAGGAACTGGCCTCAGTAACCATGATCGCGGGCATGGTAGTTGAATAGAAGTCAAGAAACCACAATCGCTGAAGAGAATTAAGGTCGTGTAGCCACAGTCGCGGGCACACACGCGCGATCGCGACTTTGCGGAACACTGCAGCCCAAGTGTAAAATTGGAAATGCATGTGGCTGATCCCAAAATTTAACAAAAGTGGACTAAAACCCTAAGCATTATTCACTTAACAATAATATCATCTTCCTCATTTTTTTAGGTTTAGTTCTAGACTTCAGAGAATCCATTTTTTTGGAGAAGAAAATATTATATAAATTGAGGATGAAGAATACATTAGAGACTTTCTAAGTTTAAAATTTGCTCATTTCAATTGTTGATTTTGTCAGAGAGCCGAGTTTGAAGTAACATTCGTTTAGATATTCAACAAGTCATTTCAATGGAGATTATGGGTATATCTATGCTTATTTATCTTATGTGTAGCTAAAGCTCCCTCTTAGGTTTATATGTGAATAGGGGTTTAAATGTGTGTGGGTTGTTATTGTTAGCATCTATTTGGTAGTTCATGTTTATGGGTTTTATCATTGCTATGTTATTTTTATTGGAATATGATCGGTGAAAGCCCCAAATACCCATATGGGTTTGATGAGTGAAAGCTGTAAGCTCTAGAAAGTTCAAAGTGATCTTCGAAAGAAGGGTTTTAGGTGAAGTGTAGGAATCCATATAATCCTTGACTATGCCATGGGCATAATCCTAGAAATAGGGATGCCTAGATTGAGATTGTGGTTCCCAATTGTTGAACACACCTATTAGGTATTCGAAAGGATAAATGTTTGATATTTTGGTGTTTTGTTGAAAGACTAGCATCAAAATCTATAGCCAAGCCTACCCATATTTGAGTTACTAAATTGATGTTGATTTCTAATTCCCACATGTCACTCCTGTAGTAATGCATAACCCTAGATCCATGCATAATTATTAAAACTCTAATCATTTGTAGCCCCAAATTTATATTAGAAAAACCCAAAAAGAAACATTAGTGTAGGATCCTATCTCCCCCATTTTATCTTTTAATACCATTTGTTTGAATTTAACTTTTCCTACTACTTCAAATTAATTTGATCATCACTCACATTATTCCTCATGGATTCAACCCCGATTCTAAAGTTGAGTAAATATATTTACAACGACCGTCTTGCACCTGAATTGATGTATAAGTTGAGAGTTATCAAAAATGGTACCATTGGTGGGGAATAATTTGGCGTATTAAGTTAGTTTAAAATTTTAGTCACTTGCTTGAATTCAAGTTTGTCTATATTTTTTTGTGATTTTCTTTTGTTGGTAGCTTTTTATTATATTTTATTTTACTTTTCTCTATGGCATCCTTCAACAAATATGATATTGGTAGTTAGAAGTCCTATCTTGACAATCCATGTCCATATTACTACATACCATATTTCATGAGATTGTGACTAGGCTTCCTAGGGAGAGATGGATTCACCATCTCAATCCTATAGGGAGTATAGGTGCTCTTTATGTAGTGGTCAAGATGGACATTGGAGTGATTGTCCACATGCCCCCTCCCCTATTAGACTAACCAAGGTGCTAGTTCTTCTTATAAGATTGATAGGTATTATGAAGAGAAGAAGGAAGAGCAAGATACCGAGTCCAATAAGGAAGAGCAAGATACCGAGTCCAATAGTTGTGACCCAAGGTTACAAGCCATTTTGGATTGGTTAAAAAAAATGGGGGAGGGCCTAGAACATATACATCAAGAATGGACAAGTGTCAAGACAGAGGTAATGGGCGAATAATAAAAGCTTAAAACTATCATTAACATGCCCATTGCCTAAGAGGAAGTATGTCAAGAAGAGAAACAAAGATATGATGATGAGATTGGTTGCAAAGAATCCTTGGCGGCTTCCTAACAATCCAAATCATATGAGGAAGAAGAAGCCAAAATAAAAGAAATGACCGTAGAGTCAAGAGAAGAATCAAAGAAAATCTCTTAACATTACTCTAACTCATTTAGGGGTGAATATGCTTCATAACAGGCTAGCCCAAAATTAGGTGTTGGACCTCGTTCAACCCATTTATCAACATTCGGCTTAGAGGATATGATAAGGATCCATCCCTTTGAATAAATAAAGAATTGTGGTGGCCGAGTTCAACTTCTATTTTTAGAGTTTGATATTCTAAGGGAGCACATGGAACCCTATCTATCAAAGGCGAAGAAGTTCAATTTCTAATGTACAAGAAATGGCCTATCGATGTACACCCTTTTATCCACATAGCCAATACAAAGATTGATGTGAAGTTGGGTAAAAATTTCAAGTCTTTAAAATGGAGAGATCAAGGCTTGCTTGCTATTCCCTCATATTTTGCAAGTTTCATCTTGGAAAATTTAAATCTTCTGTCTCTCTGTCACTTATTACATATTGAACAAAAGTTGGGATGGAGATTCAAACTTTCTAAGTAGAAACATAAAAGGAAAGAATGAAGGCATCATGCTACAGTGTTAAACTAAGAGCTCGATGGGAGGCACCCCATTACACCACAAAAAAGTGGCCTATATCCTTTTATTTATGCATGATAGAGTAGATCTTATTTTTGTATTTGTGCATGCATAATCGATGAAAGAGTGATTGCTAGGAGAAATTTTGATTAAAATTGAGAAAAAGAGTTGAGAAAGTGGCTTGTTGGACTGAATAGCGAAGTGCAAAAGCCTATGCTTTGCCCTCAGGTACCAGGGATGTAGTCCATGTCACCACGATCACAGAGGGTGCAAATTTGTGATCGCGAACCAGGAGCATGATCGTGGTCCTACCAGCTTAAATGACCATCCAATTGACATTTTTTCTCTCATAATTTATTCTCAAAATTTTCCTATATATTGGCATTGTGTAAGAATATCCAATATTTCATTTCAACGCTTTTGCATCTTTTATCTGATATGTAGTGTCAAACTCCCTCACTTTTATTTTCATTATAGGCCTGGGACATGGGATTGAAAACTAGAATAAATTCATTTTTATAATGTCAAAATTGTGTTTGTTTGTATTTATTATTGTGGTTAGTAGCTATAAGATATTTATACATCATTTGGGGAAGTGTTGAGTACCCATATTTTATTCTAACATGGTTGAAACAGACGTGTATATTATGTTTTCATTTAATTCCCAAAAGAGTTCAAGGTGAACTCATTCAAGTTTAGGGAGAGAGCTAAAATTATGCAAGTTAGGGTTACTTTATATTATCATGATAATTATGTGCCTAGTTGGAATATAAAGTTGGTGTTAACTGAGTGTATATAGAGTAGGGCAGAACTATTAACGATGGTCTTAGGTATCGCGATTACGGTCTTGATGAATATGATCGCGATCAATTCTCTACGGTCACTATACCTGTGGACTGGTATCTGCATAAATCCAAACTTTTGTACACCTATTTTTTACCCCTGAATCTCCTATAGCATTGCCACACACACCTTTCTTGCTAATCTAACATAAGTTTTGCTTTGTAAATATTGAAAATAGTCAAAAGTGTGTTCCATACTGGTACTTATCTACAAAATAGAAGACTCAGATGATACTAGACCCACGTCCTCGGAGAGCCATAACCAGTGTTACAATGCTCTCCCAAGGACTAAGCTATTTCCAGAAAGGAGTATCTTTATAGACAGAATCCCAGAGCAATTCCCAGAATTCTTTAATAGGCTTGCTGCTATCTGGGACCATGCTCCAAGGCTACCCAAGGATTAGGGTAATCCTCCACTACTCTCCACTCATATGTAGCTCAGTCTGACTATGAAATTTATCAGGAGGAACTAAAAAAGCATAGTGTCAGGGTTGCCAAATTAGAGAGAGCATATTCATCTTTGGTAATATTATATAAGAACCTATGGAAGTCACAAAAAAATATGTTAAAGAGGGAAAAAGGAGACAAAAATTCTTTACCAAGATATGGAGAGGGGTAAAAGGCATCTTCAAGATGCTCAAACCTAAGGAGTGTCTACCTTCATTGAGGAGCGAGAGTAATGATAGAGGCCCTACTTAGAGGTTAGGTGCTGATGATGATTAAGATGATACAGGGTATACCGGAGATAATAAATCTAATTTAGGGAGCATCCTTTACTCTTATCTTGTTAATAGGCAGTAGAGGCAGTGGAGGTACTACCAGTTTTTCAGTTGGGGCGCCTACTGCTTAGATATCTTTGGGTAGTTTTCTGATGATATTCTAAATGATGTTTTATTTTCATTTTAGGATGCTAAATATGGGCACTCGATTGGTTCTCACACTTTTATGGATTATCATGCTTTTCTTTTATTTTTAGTATTGTTTTAATTTACTTTTATTTTGATTTCATTTTGATTATGGTTATTCTTTTAAATTACTTTTATTTTGATTTCATTTTGATTATGGTGATACATGACTAGCTTTGCCCTATGATGGATTGATCGACAACATTCTTAAGGGTAAAGTGTCATGTTTGGGTTTTGAGAGATAGATGCAAGGGAAGTCTGAGTACCTGTGGCATTGTATTTTGTAAAGTTGGGGTCACTTTGTTCACCATTGGCGAAGTCTGAGTAGCCATATGGGTAGTTAGCCCATTTTGAGCCAAGATATGAGACTAACGCTTTGGTTGTACCCATAGTTTAGCAAATTTTGCATAGTGCTATTGTAATACAAGAAACCCCTTCATTCCAAAATTTTTGGAAAATCAATGGCGTAGACGTGAGCAATGTTACAATAAATTTTTTTCTATTTTTGTGGCTCTGCAAATTGTTGACTTGTAAATAGTGATAAATACTCCATTTTTGTCTTTTGTGGGAGGGACATTTTAACGCCCTTGACAAATTTTTCATGCCACGTGTGGTGAGATTTTAGTATTCATCTCTTGTACACTTATGTTATCTAAAACTTGCCTCATTAGTCTTTCTAAACTAATTTTAATTGTATATGGTTGGAGAAATGACCTTATGCCACCTTTGTGATTTTAGAACCAACTCTAGCTTAAAAAGTATACCAATCCATAATTGTAATCCCTAGTTACCTACTATGAGCCTTTGGACCTTTCTTTGGCAAATGCATTACAAGCCATGAACCATTGTTTCTATCCCTCTTTTGAACCATACCCTCTTTGAACTTGAAAATGGAACTTGACACTAAAAGCCTAAGTTGGCGGTGGTAAAGTTGATGGAAGGAATTTTAAGGCCACGAAGTGTTAGTAAAATGCCAAATGTGCTTAAGTGTGGAAATAAAGGGATAGAAAAAGAATGGATCCAATAAAGAATAGAATTGAAGGAGAGGTTCAAGAAAAAGAGATAAAAGAAAAGTAGTGAATAAAGGAAGCAAAAAGTATGCATGATCAAAAGAGAGAAAACAAAGAAGAGTAGCAAATTGTCAAAAAGGAAGATTGAAAAGTATGATGTTAACGTTCAAGGAAGGGAGTAGCCATGTTGTTCCCTAATAATATCCTACACTAACTCTAACCTACATTATAAGCTTAGAAAGTCCTCTGAGATCTTCAACCATTTACATTCTTCGTAGAGGTGATTGAAAATAGAGGAAAGCCTATGGTATGACACTTATTGCATTGAGATTTCTTTTGTGAGAGAGAGAGTTTGTGCATTTAAAATTTCTTGTTACATAGCCGGTAGTTCAGTGTGTAAGATTCTTTTTCTTATTAGGATGGCATGTGAAATAAGTTAAGATGGGTTATTTTGTCACCTTTCGAGTGACGGGGTAAATGGAGTATGAATTAGTTTTGGTCAAACAGTGAGTCACTTCTAGAGCATTAGTGGTTGTTTCTTGATTACTCTTTAAAGTCTTATGCATTCTTGAATGTTGTGTTTCATAATGAGGGGTGTAGTAAGATTAGCCCATTACTTATGCAATAAGCTACTTGTAGTTGCAACTAAAGTTGAATTCATTATGGCCTTTGGGACATAAAGCTTAGGCATAAATAATTGTCTCATGGTAAGAGGTAGTGTTGCTTAAGGACAAGCAAATGCTTTAAGTTAGGGGTGTTGATAAGTGGTGAATTTACCACTCAATCTCACTAAACATTTTTGTACATTACCTTGTTCTAAATGAATAAATGAGACATATTCGGGAGTAAATACACTAATATCCGCTCTTTGCAGGCATAAAGTTCAAAAGATATAAAAATGTGGATTGGAGCATGAAATGTTCAAAAGGGAGCAAGAAAGTGAAGTTGCATACTTCGAGCCCGAACTAGCCTCAGTTAACGCGATCGTGGTCTGGTCACCACGATCACGACAATTAAGCAAAAGCCAAGCAACCGTGGTCATTGAAGATAATCGTGGTCTCGTAGCAGTAGTCGTGGCCACACACGCGCGATTGCGGCTTAGCAAAAGACTGCAACCCAATGACAAATTTTGAAATGCATATGGCTGATCCCAAAATTTGACAAAAGAGGACTAAAACCCTAAGAATTATTCACTTAACAAAAATATCATCTTCCTCATTTTTTTTAGGTTTAGTTCTAGACTTCATAGCCTTCATTTTTTAGATTAGAAAATATTGTACAAATTTTGGGTGAAGAATACATTGGAGACTTTCTAAGTTAAAGATTTGCTCACTTTCATTGTTGATATTATGGGAGAGCCAAGTTTGAAGTAACATTTTCTTAGATCTTCAACAAGTCATTTCAACGGAGATTATAGGTATATCTATGCTTATTTATCTTATGTGTAGCTAAATCTCCCACTTGGGGTTATGTATGAATAGGGGTTTAAGTGTGTGTGGGTTGTTAGTATTAGCATCTATTTGGTAGTTCATATTTATGGGTTTTGTCATTGCTATGCTATTTCGGTTGGGATTTGATGGGTGAAAGCCCTAAATACCAATATGGGTTTGATGAGTGAAAGCTCCAAGCTCTCAAAAGTTCAAAACTATCTTTGAAAGAAGGGTTTTAGGTAAAGTGTAGGAATCCATATCATCCTCCAAAAAGGGATGTGGAGACCAAAGCAATGATAGATAATTATGTATTTAGTTTTCCAAACTTTTACTATCTTAGACATAAGGGTGGATGTGAGGTTGACTATGCCATGGGAATCATCCTAGAAATAAGGATGCGTAGATTGAGGTTGTGGTTACCAATTGTTGAACACACCTATTAGGTATTCGAAAGGATCAATGGGTAATAGTTTGGTGTTTTGTCAAAAGACTAGCATCAAAATCTATAACCAAGCCTACCTATGTTTGAGTTACTAAATTGATGATTTCTAACACTCACATGTCACTCCCTTAGTAATGTATAACCCTGAGATCCATGCATTATTGTTAAAACTCTAATTATTCATAGCCCCAAATTTATATTAGAAAATCCCAAATATAAACATTAGTGTAGGATCTTATCTCCCCCATTTTAACCTTTTGTACCATTTATTTGAATTTAACTTGTGTCTAATATTTTAAATTAATTTGATCGTCTTTCACATTGTTCCTCATAGATTCAACCCCGACTTTAAAGTTGGGTAAATATATTGACAATGACCACCTTGCACTTGAATTAAAGTGTAAGTTAAGTGTTATTATGCCTTTGTATTGTTATATTGACTTCACCATTGATGTTGACTCGAGTATCAAGCCCATTTATATCCTCCTTATAGGATATCCCCCATAGATTTGAAAGAATTAAAGGACCAGTTGTAGACGTTATTAGATAAAAGATTTATCCACCTAGTGTATCACCATGGGGTGCACCTATCGTGTATGTGAAAAAAAATATTGGTCTATGCATTTAAGTATTAATTATAGGCATTTGAATACTATGATAATTAATAAGTATCCTCTTTCTCATATTGTTGATTTGTTTGATCAATTTTAGGGTGCTTCAGTGTTTTCAAAGATTGATTTGAGATTTGGTATCACTAGTTAAAGATTAGAGCTTTGAAATTTCAAAGATGCATTTTCAAACTTGGTAAGGTCATATGAGTTTTTAGTCATGTTCTTTAGGTTGACCAGTGCCCCAGTCTTCTTCATGGAGTTGATAAACCAGGTATTTTGATCATATCTCGACTCTTTTGTCATTGTATTTAATCTGAATTCTTTGTTTATTCCAAGAGTGAGGCCAATCATAAAGAGCATTTGCGAATTATGCTTTAAAGATTAGGGGATGTGAAGTTATATGCGAAGTTCTCCATGTGTGAGTTTTGAGTGGAGTCTATTTCTTTCTTGGGTTATGTGGTGACCAAGGATGGTATTATGGCTTATCCAGCCAATATTTCAATGGTTCGTGATTGGACTAGGCCTACTTCTCGTACTGAGATTATATGTTTTATTGGTTTAGCAGGTTATTATCAGTATTTTGTTGAGTGTTTTTCATCTATTATAGCTCTATTTACTAAGTTGACTCAAAAAGATATTTCCTTTTAGTTGTTTGATGCTTGTGAGATGAGCTTTCAAAAGCTCAAGGATTTATTGAACTCGGCTTCTATCTTAACTTTGCCTAAGAAGGGCATGAGCTTTACCATCTTTTGTGATGCTTCAGGTATTGGGTTAGGTGTTGTATTAATGTAAGAGGGTAAGTTGATTATATATGTGTCTTGATAGTTAAATCTCGATGAGAGGAACTACCCTACCCATAAGTTAGAGTTATGTGTGATTGTATTTGCTTTGAAGTTATGGAGAAACTACTTTTATGGATTTCGTTATGAGATCTTCTTAGATCATTGTAGACTTCAATATTTCTTCACCCAGTGAGATCTTAAGATGAGGTAGCACAGTTGGCTTGAGTTTCTAAAGCATTATAACCTAACTATTCTCTATCATTTGGGCAAGGCTAATTTGGGTGTGGATGTCTTGAGCCATAAGTTGACTAGCATGGGTATCTGAGCATAAATTTTAACCTAGGAGCGGACCTTGGCCTTAGAGATTTTGTCTTTAGCTAACAGATGGTTCAACACCTAGGTGTGTTTTGTCATTTGTTAAGGCTAGGTCTTCCTTGATAAAGCAGATTTGGGCTCACAGTATAATATTGTTGGTTTGAGAGTTTTTTGAGATAAGGTGTTAAGTGGTGAGGCTAAAGAAGCCTCACTTGATTCAGATGGTGTTTTAAGGATTGGAGATCGAGTTTGTGCACCAAGAGTGGGTGATTGTATTAGATTGATTTTAGAGGAAGCTCATTGTTCCAGGTATTCTATCCATTCAGGAGTGACTAAGATGTATTATGATTTGAGGAAATATTATTGGTAGGGTGGTATGAGGAAAGATGGAGCTGATTTTTATAGCTCATTGCCTATGTTGCTAGTAGATAAAGTTTAAACATTTGCATATAATAATAGCTCCCATTCCAGTATTGAAATGGCTTTCTTTGAGGCTTTCTGTACTAGGCATTATTTTTCTCCAGTTGGTTGGTTTGAGGTTTCTGAGATTGGATCTCGAGGTACGAACTTGCTTCATGAGTCTATGGATAGAGTTTGGGTCATTTAGGATAGATTTTGAGTGTCTCAAATTAAGCAAAAGTTCTATGCGAATTATAGACTTCGTGCCATGAGATTTAGTGTTGGTGATCAAGTCTTCCTTCATGTGTTACTCATGAAGGGTTGATGAGGTTTGGGAAGAGGTCCAAGCTAAGCCCTAGGTATATTGGACCTTTTAAGGTTCTTCAAACTATTGGGGGTGTGGCTTATGAGTTAGTATTACCCCAAGATTTATCAGTTCTTCATCTTTTTTTTATGTTTTCATGCTTCGGTGTTATATCCCAAATAAGTCTCATGTCATTTGTTGGATTTGGTCCAGTTAGGTGAAAGCTTGTCTTTAATTGAGGAGCCCATCTCCATTCTAGCCAGGGATGTTAGGCGATTGTGTTCTAGAGATATTCCAATAGTTAAGGTCCAATGGAAACATTGACCTATCGATAAGGATACTTGGGAGGTTAAGTCTGATATGCGTGGTAGTTATTCCCAGCTTTTTACTAATTTAGGTATTTTCCTTGTCGTTAGTTCGAGGATGAACTAGATTCTTAGTGGTGGATTATGTAATAACCTAATTATTGATGGTTTTTATGAATTATTCATTTTTTTATAATTTGACTATTTTACCCCTCATTGTAGTTTCTTTATCATATTTCTAAGTTGTGGGAATGATTATCATAGTTCCCAATGCATTTTGATATGATTTGTGAGAGTTTTTGGTGGTTAAAAAGGTTTTATAGTTGACTTTGGAAAATATTTGTTATTCTATACATCAGATGGAAAAACAGACTATGCAATAGATCTCGAATGTTGATTTTAGGTTGGTAAAATGATTGGTGTGATTTTATGACTTTTATATCTTATTTCAACTCTCGTTTCAGAAATTATGAAATTGGGTTTCGAAGTCAACTTTTTGAAATGATGTTTTTTTTGAAAATATGTTATCGCCATTGAGTTTGGAGCATTGAATTTAGTCTAGTGCACCACTTAATAAGTGCATTGCTTAAGCGACATTTTAGTCGCTTAAGCGACTTGGCTTTACAACCAAAGTGTCGCCTATGTAGCGACTAACACGCTTAAGCAATTGTCATTTAAGAAATAGCCTGGTTTCTTACACGACACTCATATTCCAGGTGGGTATCACATAAGCGACACATGGTTGCTTAAGAGATGGCCTCTTAAGCGGCCTGGTAATTGCTTAAGTGATGCCTGGGTGATATAAATTCCCTATTTTCATAATCTTTCACCATTCTTGAGACTTGAATCTTGGAGTTTCGAGTTTTTGGGAGATTTCTTCCATTTTTAAGATTTGGTAAGCTCCAAATCCCTCTTTCAATTATTTTTGTACGATTCTTATCATTTAAATCTTATTAAAACTTGAATTCAAAAGTGGAATTTGGAGATTTGGCTCGGAAGGCCTAAATTAGTAATTCTTCGATTTAAGCCCCAATTCCAACCCATTTTCTCTTGGGTTTTCTTTTATGTGTTCCTTTAATCATGGGTAATATAGTTTTGGACTAAAATTCCGGTTTACCCTTCTTTTTTGAAAACTCATTTCGTGGGTTCATTTTGACCCCAACTAGGAAGTAGGCATTATGGGTGTCATTGGCTTCCTTTTAACATGTAGATTCTATATTTGTATGTGATAGTTGATTATGTGACCATTCTTAAGGAGAAAGCTCTGTGTAGAAGTCCTATTAAATTGGTTTTTACCATTCGAGGTAGGTTTGGCTTAACTTTCTTCAAACTGGGATGGGTAGTTAATATGGGTATAAAATCATGTTATGGGTGTGGGAACTAATCATAAAAATAGTTTATTATTCGGTTGTTCCTGTATGGGAGCCTGTGTTATTGTTATTTAGTGGTTTTTAGACAACATCGGATATGTTCGACCGTATGGGATCTTATATGATATTGTTCGCTTTGTGTATGTATATTTGATTGTATCTTTTCTGGTGGAAAAAACCTAATCTGGAATTTATATGGTATCAATGGCATATTGTTGTGTATTTTACTCTATTGGCAGATAAGTTATCTTGGATGGTTGGCATATTGGGTCAATTTTTACTCACGTGGATTAGTATGTTTGTTGGATTGGAATTTCTCACTATAGATAGCTGTGTGCATTACATCCTCATATCATATACATTCATGAAATTGTGGTACCACTGCGGACATACTGGAAAGACTAGCTTTTCTGACAGAAAATATGATATCTTTAAAAACCCTCTGTCGATGTATGTGTTGGATAAGAGTTATGGATATTGGTATTGGATATTGGATCTATATGGATTGACAAACCACCCGTGGGTCCTATCTCAAGAGCACAACTCGGTAGGTGTATACGGAGGTTGTGAGACAACCTCGTGCATCACATCGTCATCATCATCATTATCATCATTGCATTTTACATTTTGTGTCTATTTTGTGTTGTATTTGGATTCATGACGTGATATATATCTCTTTAATGTGCCAACGTAATGTATATCTATTGTGTTCCTTTCTCGTACTTATATTTGGCATATGTGTATATTATAGAACTATTAGTGGAGATGGTGTGGGGTACCATTTGGGATATTTTTTTATTGTTGATGACGTGCCTATAGTGTGTATATGCTTTATTTTTTATTTTTCTCAGTCTTCCTATGATACCTACTGAGTACAAGTGGACCATACTCACCCCCGTTGCACACTTTCGGTGCAGATCTAGGTTCGAGCGTGTCCCACGGTAGTTGATTCTGGTAGTATCAGGAGTATATTTGAGGTAGTGATCGATCTATGCTACTGGAGTTGATCTACTACCTCTTCTTATTTAATTCATGTATTGTTTTGTATTCAGATACAAATTATGATAATTTTGGGCTATTAGTTGTGTATTTTTGACATTTGATATGTATTTAGTAGTTCTTACACTATGACAACATGTTTTGGGGAGATTGATGGTATGATTGTTATTTACTTTCTACCTTTATTACTAATGTGTGGTTAGACTTCGTTCTAGAAGTCTTGCCTTAGGTTTTGGTATTGTTTTCTTATTACATATCAGTATGGGTAATAGGCTTACTTGTCAAGCCTTGCCGAGGTTCATGATGGAACTTGTCGCGACAAGTTCCATCATGACCCTTAGTTTATGGGTAGTGATAATTCTTTTGGATCTTTGCCTATTGCTGCTTAGCCTTGTCTGTCAAAATAAACACTCTGATTGCTTTATCAAAATTTTGTAACAGCTACCAATTGAGAACCTTTTACTTTTACTATATTTTCATATATACCAAGGAGTCACTTTAGCTTAGTTCATAACTCAATTTAGCTACAAAAATTTCTGAATAACTATCAACGCATCCAATTTCCAGTTATTCAAGTTTTTTCAAAAATATTTTTGCCAGCTTGAACTTGAATGAAATTTAGCTATAGAACCACTCTGATTGATGAAGAAACTGTCTGACATTGGAAATTTGATCTTAAAGCTTTTATACCCTGTCCAGATATCTCAATAAAATCAGATTTCTACAACATTTATGACTTCTACTTTAGTATGTAACTGAAACTCATCCCACAACTTGCTAAATATTTTTCCAAAGCTATCCTCTCAAATGTGGTTTATAGGACAAGGTCTCCAAACATCTCTTTCACTATAGACACCTCCAATTATCTTCTTCCAGAATATTTTAACTTCTAAAATGTATATTCACAACCTTTTGAAAAGCAAATTGTTGTTTTGCATCTTCATGTCCTTCCCTTGTTTTATTCCTCAAACCATATAACTAATTTAAACTTTATGTGGTTTGAATTCCCCTCCTAGAAGAATTGATACCTTAAATACATATATCATGTTAGAGTCCTACTTTAAGTTTATTGCTTTATGGACATTCTGTGAATCATGATAGTATTTCTATTTTATTTTACTTAGTTATTGAAAATTATTTGTGCATGTTTTCTTATAGGTTGTAGCGATTTGTTTGCAATTTCCCTGGTTCAAGTTTGGCTTTGGTGAGTTTAAAAACTCTGAAGTAGAAATACTTTTTCAAGAGTGTCACGACCAAGCCTAAGCAAACGTGATGGGCATCCCAGGCTAATGGAGGCTCGAGAAAGACCCCTTAGCATTTCATCATAAGCACAAATACTCTCAAGTTTGCAGAAGAATAGACCAAACAAGTTGTTCAATTTAGATAAAACAATAAACCCAAACTCTGAGCATATGACATAAATCTTCAACTAAACCAGTCTGTGAAGCCTCCAACATAAGAAAATCAGTCAAAGTTGTGACATTGCCAGGGCCAGGTAATACAATCAACTGAAAAGCAATAAAACTCTAAAATAAGCTTCCTTTCGAAAGATGGAGGGCTCACAAACTCTAATGCTATCTCGAGAAATCCTAATGTTGCACCAAACCATGAGAGAGAGCTTCCGAACCTACATCATGAGATGATGTAGCCGCCCAAGAACGATCAATATGTGGAATGTATTGGCATGTAGGACAACCAAAACTAAAATATGCTTAATATAAAATAGTCATAAATATAGAATTCAAATCACATGGATATATATATAAAGACTTCAAATAATCACTAAAGATAGACTCAACATTTTTCTTAAATTTTGAGCTAGATGGTATACCTAACATCTCTATACACCATGGGCTATGTGGGTCCGACTTTAACTCATCGGTCAGGCCCATAGTCCAAGTTTGCCTCAAGGATTTGAGTCTCTTCTCTCTAGTACACCAAAGCACAAGGCAAGTATGCAATGATTATCCATATTTCCTCACATAATCAATCCTACATCAGCAAAACATGATTTTTGGCAATGAGCCTTTAAAACTCATGCCTTTTCAATTATCGATCTAACTCTCTAAAAGCTCGTATTTTAGTCTATTTAAAACATAAATCAATTCTTGAAAAGCATCTCCTTCTCTTAAGAGCATTCTATTGTTCGTATCGTCATACCAACACTTTCTAGTCACATAAATCATATCTTTTCTCCTCTTTGCCCTTTTAAAATATATCATTGACAAAAAATGATTTAAAGATCACTAAGAATTCTCTTTCGAAATTGCTATACGAGTTCTGGGAAAACAACTTTCATTCAAGACCTCTATAAAACTCTAAAGTGTGGTCATCTCTCTCATAAATTTATACAATTCCCATTGGAAAACATAAGTATTTAAAAAAAAGTAATACTCATCAAACCCGTTTAAGTAAGCAATGCTCAATTTGATAAATAAAGAATTCAAAAATGAAATCTTTTCGTCAATCATTAAATAACCCACCTCGTTAGTTCAATTCACGATTTTTGGCATAAATGGAGATTTAGGAACATGCTCTTGAAATTAGATGAAAACTATATTTTATACATGTGTAGATATTTAGAAAAACATACTTTCAAATTCAATAGGAGTGGAGTCATTCTACATACCTTTTGACGGAAGGAATTTGAGAAAACTTCATTTTGAGACTTGAATTTGGAACCCTATCTTGATATCGATATAAAAACTTACTTAACTTGAATTTGTTATACATACCCTTGATGAAGAATTGATAAGAAAACATTGATTGAGAGTTTGGGGTTTGGGGAGAGAAGAGGAATTAAGGATTTGGGAATGAATATAATAGTTTAGGACGTCTTTGGGGTTTAAAACAAGATTGGAAAATTACATGGGGTGAAAGGACTAGTTTTCCCCTAATTTAATAAGAGAACAATAGAGAGTTTTTGTCTAGGAATGAGGGTTTGTTTCACGACCAATAGAATGGCCCCCAGATGTTCCCCTCATGGAAAATCACACGACACATAGTCGTGCCTCGCATGACTATCACTCAACTTAGACAGTGTCTTGCTAAGACACCCATAACCTTTTAATCTGAGCTCGTATTAATGAATGCTCAATTTCCTTGGAAAGAAGACTTGAATGTCTTTAATTTAGTAGGTATTAGTCCACCTAAATTGTTATATTCAAGGATTAGTGACCGTTTGAAGTTGATCCAAGTAAAAACGTCTACTAAAATCCAATTGGTAGGAAAGTTCTCAACTCAACTTTGAGTTAGGAGATCTCTATGACCTCAATTCATCTCCAAAGATGATCCCATACTAAAGAATTGATATTCACACTTATATAAAATATATATCATTGGGTTTGGGCCTATACACATATGAAGGACGATTCAAACTTTAGCTTAAAAGTATAGAGTGTTACATTTTCTCCCTCTTGAGATCATTCATCCTAGAATGATGGATAAAAACTTATTGAAGCTCTAGAAGTATGAAATAAGGGATGTAACTTCACATTAGGAATTCTCCCTTAACAAAACATACATTGGAATCAAAAAGAGCTCTATGACAACACCAAGCAAATCGTGCAAGCATGAATCATTAGATAACGAGGCTTAACATAGACATGATCTTGATCATGAGTTCTATGGAACATGATCATAACAACGTAAGGTATTAATATTTTTCACTTATATTGATACATAACATGAAATAATATTTTATTATACATTATAATAGAAGTATTCTCCATCTCAAATAATACGACCAATAGCCCTCGAATTTAGTGATACTTCTCAACTATGTTTTCTACTATGGATAACATGCTTCATCATTTCAAACTTATAATTTCCCCACACAACACATAACTACAAGAGACTGATTCTAAGTGCATAGTACTTCAATGTGAAACCCAACCCGAAGTTAAAAGGTGCTAGACTAAGCTATGGGACCCTATACTCCACATCTCTCAAAGAAAACTACTTCATCTTATCACTCTAAACAACATCAGGTCTCAATCAAGGAGCACTAGCCATCTAACATAATGGTTTGTGTATCTACGAATCAAAATATTCAGTCCTATCATTACGACACCTACTTTATGGATCTCTCCATGAAAAATTAGCAACTTTGATCATTTTCATATGGAATTATACCATATATCCCATTTCTAACCAATGCACATAATGAAGGCTCTCCTCGTTCTTTCCTTTTTACCTATAAGCTTAGTTCGAGTTCCCATACCATAATTTTCATAACAACGTACATCTACTCTCCTATCCATTTCATTACTCCACTACCATCATCTCTATCATCATCATAACATAAGGAAGGTCGCTAGGTACTATAGTACGATCTTCGAGAATAGGAATGACACTATTCAATTATAACTTATATTTGTTGCACTACTCAAGGTAAGGACTATGATGTATGATATGATACAATAGGCATGAAGTGCTACATATAGCAACCACCTAGATTATAAATAGATAGTCGTTAGGGTATAAACATAACATAACATAAGTTCTTAGGATTGGATATATTGAGAAGCATGAGTGCATATATCATGGGTTGTATAACATAAAGCCGAGATTCATATATTCAAGGAATAAGACAAGTATTGCTACTTGAGGGTATTGCTTCTTATTTTAAGAAATGAGAATGGATATGAGTTTTTATAGCTAGAATAGTTTTGGGTTTATACATGACATAAAATGAGTTGATAACATATAGAGAGTATAGTTTCTTAGAACTAAGCATAATGTGAGACATGGGCTTATGGACCATGAGTGTTGTAACATAGAGCTTGAATACTTGAAATATTAGATCGTTAATAGACATTATTGCTTCTAGTTTAGGGGACGGAGCATGGACATAAGTTCCATGGAGAACTCAGACCTTAGGCATAGGCATGACTTGAATATATAAGACATTGGTTAAATGTCCTCTTAAACTAAAGTAGGAGGAATTTTCTATAATAGGAATAGGTCTCATCATGTCTCTTCCCCGAAACTCGTCGCCATGAGAAAATTCAAGATCTGCCTTAGTTCATCATCTTTCCTTAGATCAAAGGTTGTTATCCTATAATTTCTAACATAGTCTCACATTAAATCTATAAGCATAATACTCAGCACGATGGGGGTATCACTATAGACATAGACTCTAAACACACTCGGATAAACTATAATATGAAGCCACTGACTTTCTTCTAAGACAATCCTTTCAGGGACACTAATCTTAACTTTTGTTATCCTTTATAGTCATCACCCAATAACTTACATTCTCATTAGGGTACATAACCTCTCTCTCTATCACATAAGAATCTAACCACCACTTCATCTTCTAGAATTACACCTCTAATCTTATATTTACATAGCCTAAAGGAATTTTTAAACTATATTAAGAGTTTTAACCTAATCCATCTAAAATTCGCTCAATTTAGTTTTACAAACACGATATGATATTTACCTATCATTACTCATACGAAATAACTCAAGAACACCCACTAGGAACACATAACACTTATAAACTTAAAAACTCATCTAACAATATACTACCTCATCTAATTAAATACAACTTATTCTTATAAGCCTAATGCTCTTACCACCTAATGACTTAGACATAATTCATCGCTTTCAAGATTAGTCCTGATGTGTGTATATAAATATAAATATATATATATATATATATATATATCACAACAGCACACTCAAATTTTCCATAAGTTTTCAATCTAGGTTATTGCACACGACATATCAAGCCTACTAATTCATTTCATATACATCTGACATCACTATTCTCGAGCTACCGTTCTTTTCACCACAATCAATATCTAAAGTTCAAACTTAATATCTATTACCAATTATGAACTGCCAATGAAGAATACAACATATTACTCCAGTCATCAAAATATACGACAAATTAATCAATCTAAATTTCTTAGTCCACTTAATTTTTACTGACAAGCACGTTCTTCTTCATAACTTTATTACAACACCTTAATATTCATTAGATGTCTTCTCACATACTTTACTGGTTTACAACTACTAGAAAAATAATATCAATTGGCAAAGCCACATAATAAGGATAGCCGATCTTAATCTAATAATATAACCCACTACGGTCTATTAGCACATTCTTTTTCCTCACATAATATCTACTTATTCAAGCATACCTTTAAACTACCTTCAAAAATCTATAAACATCACTGAGTCCCTTTTTCTAAGATTCCACCAATTGAAGTCTAAATTTAAAAATAATTAGTCACTCTATCCTTATATTCCAATCTATAAATGATTTTACTACTATAATAAATCTCCATCATGAGCTATTTCCCTATTTTAAATAAATTCTAAATCATTATAACTGATCACTTTCTCTACTAACTACCATAAAATTTATCAATCTTTCTACAACCATAGCCAATAACCATAAGAGCATACCACTCCTTTCACTCAAAGGTTACACGACTACAACTACCTTCTTTACTCAAAAGTTGTCGTTGCTCTAACTTTAAACTTATGATGTTATATTTCTAGCTCTAGGATAATTTGCATGCTCATAGATTATAATACTCTAATTAACGCTATCTCATCAGGTGACAACTTTATCCCAACATTTAGCTACCCCATCTTTCCCTTTAAGTCTGGCATCTGTAGCAAAGTTTTTGAAAAGGGTCTTAATATAGGTCTCACCTTGACTCAATGCATGGTTCATTAAGATATGAGTATACGCTAAAATTAAATAAACTTTGATGTGCTAATGGGCTCCAATCAGATTTTTATATAGTTTTGTAATGTTTTCATGACCCAATCGAAAAGGATCACGTTGTTAGAAATCAATACTTTTGCACTTATATCACCTCAATAATGAGACAAAGCCAACAAAATTAAAGTCAGAGGGAATTTCGATAAATTTCTTATGGAAAACACTATTGCATGATCTAGAGTATGTAAGAATGAGAAACATTTCTTAAGTACCCGAAAACTCCTGATTATAAGTGTAGTGCATAAGATACCTATAAGAATGAATCTACTATATACGACTTCATAAATACCCTTGGACCCTGAACCATGCTCTAATACCAAGTTTGTCATGACTCAAGCCTATACCCTGGCCGCAACAGGCATTCTAGGCCAATGAAGGTGCGATAAGACCCCTTAGTATTTCATCTTTAGGATAAGTACTCTCAAGTTCATAGAAGAATAGACCAAGCAAAGTTGTTCAATTTAGATAAAACACTAATCCTAGACTCCGAGAATATGACATAAAATCCTTCAACCAAACCAATCTTACGAAGCCTCTTACATAAGAAAATCTATCTAAGTTGGGCAAGGATCCAGAGATATCATCAATTGAAAAGCAATTAGATTCTAAAATCAACTACCTTCTAAAATATGGAGGAATCACTAACTCTAATATTGTCTCACAAAATCCCAATGTTTTACCGACCCATGATAGAGAGTGTTCGAACCTACATTATGAGATAATGTAGCCATCCAAGGATGGTCAATACATAGAATGTAATAGTATGTTGGACAACCAAAACTAAAACATACTTGATACAGAAAAGTCATAAATATAGAAGTCAAATAACATGGATATAAATAAAGAATTCAAATAATCAGTTAAGACTGACTCAATACTTTTTTAAAAATTTTGAGCTAGGTGGTATACTCGATATCTATATATGCCTTGGGCTATGCTGGTTCAACTTTAACTTGTAGGTCAATCCCCCAATCTAAGTTTGCTGCAAGGATTGGATTTTCTACTCTCTAGTATTCCAAAGTATGAGGCAAGTATACAATGATTATACATATTTTAGAACAGAATCAATTTTGCATCAACAAAATATAATATTTGGCAATGAGCCTTTCGAACTTATGCCTTCTCTATTAACCATCTAACTCTCTTTAAGCTTATATCATAGCCTCTTTAAAACATAAATCAATTCTTGAAAATCATCTCTTTCTCTTAAGGGAATTCTCCTATTTGGTATTGTCATATCAAGACTTGCAAGTCACATAAATCAACTTTTTTCTTTTTTATCCCATATTAAAATATATCATTGACAAAAAAATAATTTAAAGATCAAATGAGAATTCTCTTTTGAAATTGGTACACGATTTTAGGGAAAACATCTTTCGTTCAAGACTTTTATAAGACTCTAAGGTATGATCATCTCTCTTATAAATGCATGCAATTCCTATTTGAAAACAAGAGCATTTAAAATACAAGTAATACTCTTCAAACCCATTTAAGTAAGCAATGTATAGTTTGATAAAGAAAGCATTCAAAAACTTAACCTTTTCTTCAATCATAAAATAGCCCACCATGTTAGTTCAATTCACGATTTTAACACAAATGGAGATTAGGAACATGCTTTTGAAATTTGATGAAATCCATAATTTATACGTATGTAGATGTTTAGAAAAACATACTTTCAAATTAATATAAGTAGGGTCATTCTAATACCTTTTGATGGAAGGAATTTGAAAAACTTGACTTTGAGCCTCGAATTTGGAACCCTTTCTTGATACCAATATAAAAACTTACTTGAATTGGATTCGTTCCACATACCCTTGATGATGAATTGATGAGAAAACATTGAGAGAGAAGCTTAATCTTTAAGCCTTTTTGAAACATTAGGATTGAGAGTTTGGGGTTTGGAGAGAGAAGAGGACTTAAGGATTTGGGAATGAATATGATAGTTTAGGACGTCTTTAGGGTTTTAAGATGAGATAGGAAAGTTACATAGGGTGAAAGGACTAGTTTTTTTTCCAGATTTAATAAGAGAACAATGGAGATTTTTTGTCTGGAAAGGAGGGTGAATCGCACGGCCAATTGATCGGCCCCGTATGTGCCCCACATGGCCTATCACATGGCACCTAGTCATGTCTTGCATGCCTATCACACAACTTGGATAATATATCGAATGCCCATAAATGTTTACTTCGAGATTGGATTGATAAATGATCGACTGAGTCAGAAAGTAACTCAAAGACCTTTAATTTGGTAGGTAGTTCATTATATTCGAGGAGTAGTGACCGTTGAATTTAAACCAAGTAAGAACATTTACTAAAACACAATCGGTAGGAAAATTCTCAATTCAACTTTGAGTTAGGAGATTTCTATGACCTCAATTCATCTCTAAAGATATTTTCACACTAAAGAATTGATCATCACAGTTATATCTAGATATAAATCATTGGTTTGGGGCAATACACGTATGAAGGATGGTTCAAATTCTAGATCGAAAGTGTGGGGTGTTACAATGAGTTTGGGCATGCCCATATCCATTGCTTTCAAGAACGGTACTTATTTTACATTTCTTCTATTTGTTTGTGATTTTTAGTTTTACTTTGAAATAATCATCGAGTTCACTTGATTAGTTGCTGCATGTGCAAGAATACCAACTATTTTTCAGGTACAGGAGTTCTTGATTGTGTTGAAACACCTTTAAACCTATTTAAGTGAGACAAATGCAGAAATTTGATCTGTTGCTCTTATCAACAATGAAGTGAGATGTTCAAATGTACACTGCTCATTTGTTATTTTGAATTCATAGAGTGCTCATTATAAAAATAAACTACTCCATGTGGTGAAGTTTATGATATTTATATATTATTTAATAATTGTAATTTCTTTGTAAATTTTAAAATTAATGAAAACCTAGTTAAATACAAATTGTAAATAGTGTTGCTATAAAATTAAATGTCATCAGATGCTTGTGATTAGTGATAGAACATTTTGTCCTCAAAAGTATAACTTTTAGCAACAACATTATTTTTTCAAGACTAATATTTTCGTCATAAAAGCATGACTTTTGGTGACAAGATTAACTTTTGTCCCAAAATTATGTACTTATTACCTTCAAATTACTTTGTATTTTATGACCATTATGGTTGTCTCTAATTATGATACTTTTAATGACAATTTTGTTTTGTCTGTAATATAAATATTTTTAATGACGACATGTTCTTTTTCAACTACGAAATTGTTAAAAATCAAACTTATCACTAATTTATATATTTAGATACATAAAAAGAATTTATATGCAAAATGTAGGTTTTAGTGACGAAATAATATTTGTTTAACTACGAAATACATATATAACATTACAGACAAATGATATTGTCATTAATTAAACTAAATAGTTAGTGACACATCAATTTCGTTGTCTTTAATATCTTCTTTAGTGACGATAATACACTATTACTTACAAAGTTCTGTAATTTCTATGACACAAGTTCTTCATAAATACTATATATATTTGGAGAACCAAAATACGTTCGTGGTTAATTCAACTCTATTTAGTGACAAGACACTAAGTTATTTATATTCACATTTTGTGACCCATGCTTTAAAGACGAATGATTGACGAATTTATTTGGTCACCAAAAGGTTGTGACGCAATATGAACTTTAAGTGACAAAATTATTCGTCACTAATAATCAAGTTTGTTGTAGTGACCCCATTACAAAAATACTATGGCCAAAAAAACTCCAACTCTAGGTGTGTTTGGTATGATGGAAAATGTTTTTTGGAAAACATTTTCCTATTTTCTCTTATTTGGTTATAATACAATATTGAGAAAAAATTTTTTAAGGTAACTCATTTTCTTTCATTTGAGGGAAAATGACTTCCCTGATGAGCCAAGGGAAGTTATTTTCCCCATTAAAAATTTAAGACGCTCTTATACCCTCACCCTCACCCCCATCCTTCTTCTCCACCCCAAATAATTTTAGATCGTACTACAGCAGATTTCACTGCATTCTTTAATTTTAGGGTTTTATCCTCTCTCATTATTCTCCCCACTGTAAGAATTTCAAAGGTACGTTCCATAACTAATTTCTTCTACGGTGCTTGGTCAAAAAAACCTTTATTTTTTTCTTTTGCTTGTTTGGGTTTTTATTTGGGTTCAATTTTGTTCAGAAATTGAAATTTTTGTTTAACTTTTAATGAAAATTGGTAAGTTATTATAAGTTATAACATTCCCAAGCATAGTTATACCAGAAAGAGAATGAGTAACTTGTAGTTCTTGTCAACAAGCAATTCATTTATCAAAGCATGTGTGTGTAAAAAGCACAGTTATACCCTGTCCTGAACTTGCTTCCCATCCTGTATAAAGCATCAATCAAATACAACACATTATTTTTCTGGTCTTACAAATCATCAGAAAGATTGTGTAAGAGTGTGTGTATGTATCAATGGCCAGATTACCTCCTGCATTATTTCCTTGGTAGATTGTGCAACATTGGCAACCCTGTCATTATCTGGTTACCCTTTTCCTGATGCGTATATAACATGTATAACGTGTTGTGAAAGATGGTGTTACATAATCCGAATAGAATGGATTCCACTTGTGGTAAAAATCATACTACGCGGGTAAGATAAAAATAGTTATGTTTCTATATACATAAATTGTTGCATCCCTTCGGCATAAAGGAAATTCTTAGTGTAACCATAATGATGACTCAAAAAATGTTTTATATTTGCTGGTACGAGTACTAGATATGGTATACATTATTTTTTCAATCCCATTTAGTAGAATTTTTGGTTTTATCAATTATTTGTGATCAAGAAAAAGGAAAAGTAAAAGACAAATAGATTACCTGGGTTGGCCCTTAGATTGGCCAGCTTAATAGCTAAATTTCTATGAGTTATCCATGATTTTGATATTGAAATTGAGTAAGTAGTATTACAGATGGTGAGAAATCAAACTATTTGTTGAAAAACTTATGAATTGGTCATTGATGCTCCTCCATTTGTCTCCCAATTCTTGTCACTTTCTTAATAGCTCTTGACAATCCATACTTAATCTTCTTAATTGTGTCATCTTTGTAATTGTATTCTCCTCATTCTTGACATGACTTGTACTTGCAGCATTATTTAGACTACTTGTCATGTTTGGAAACTGTTGATGAAACTAAAATCCAATTGTTTTCTTGGTCAAAAGATGAAGCATTTCATCTTTGAAACAACCAAGTTCTGCTTTTGCCAGATAAGGGACTTGTGGTGAAGATAATGTTGTTGTAATTTCACTTATTAAGTAGAAAATAGCTTGTGTGCTACCGGATCAATTTCCATACAAGATAGTTTCTTTTTTAGCTTTGTGTTGTAGTGGTTCTTGACATTATTATCTGTTCTACCTGACAGTTGAGCAGCAATCACAGACCATTTATTGAAAAATTGGCACACAAAAACATATTAAATTACTAATCAATGTAAGTTTCGACAAATATGTAGAACTTTGTTATGTTCTATGTTACTCGTACTCTTCAAAAATATTAATCGGGTGTCATAATCTTTAAAAATATGGTATGCTATGAAAAGAACGGTCATTTAGAGGTCTTATCTTGTGTAGAACCCCTAATAAACATAGCCCCGCCATCAATTACACCTAAATATATCATTGATATAGAAGGATATTCTTGGTGCAACGATGTAAGAACCCGTAAAAGTCCTAGTCTAACTCAGTCCTATATAGCATGAAAAGAGGTCCCAAACTTAGAAAAAATCAGCTAAGTATTGACACTTAGTTTCTTTTTGGGCTCGATATTTCAATGACTTTATTTTCGATCTTTCAGGCCTTGGATTGTTGATTTTTCAGTTGATTCATGATCAGGAATATTAATAGGTTATATCTGGTGAGTTTTGGAATTTTTGAACTAGCATAAGGTTGAGTTTGGATGTCCAAAATAGTAGGGTTTCGCAATAAGCTCACGACACAAGATCCAGTCCCCATTTCTGGGAGTCGTGATACGAGGTCTATTCCCTATTTTTGGGATTCATGCCTCGAGGTTCATTTACACGAGAAAAGAGGACTAGGGGCAGTTTAGTCCATTTTCCCTCACCCAAATCAGCTAAAACACAAAATTAAACACCAAAGAGGGCAAATAGCATTCATTATTCACTCAATACTCTCAAGAACAAGCCTTAGTTTCATCAATCTCAAGAATCGAGTCTCAAGAATTCACCACAATATTTATGAAATTAATAATCAAGGTATGTTAGGTGTTAATACTTGGGTTTCCTTCCACCCTTGAAGTTCAAGAACCCTTTTTAAAAACTATGAGTTTATTGATTCATGAATTTAAATATGCAAATTTGGATTGTATTCATATTTGTGTTGTTGTATGGGTTTCAATTCAAGATTTTGTTAAGATTTTCATGAACCTAAGATAGCACGTATGTGGATTGAGGTAATTCCCATGTTACAATCCTTAAAATTAAAAGTTTAAGTTGTAGTCATGATGCTTATGTGTTGTTCATTATAATGAATAACAATCATGCTCCCCAAGTGTTTAATTGAATGTCTGTGTGAATTGAATAATGTAATCATGACATGTTAGTGTGTGTTATCATTCATGTATATGTTCATGGCCTTCAAGTTCTTAGCAAATTTCCTTAGTGAATGAATTGTGAACAATTGACTATTGTTATGCTTTCAAGAAGTACTATGTTTTTCCTTTATACTATCAAGTCCTAGGGGTATTTATTATCCTAATTCGAGCTATTTACTTAGTGGCAGTAGAAATAGAATAGGCCTAGAAAAAGGGTCAAGAGTAGTAGTACTCAGTTAGTAATAGAAATCGGTGAACTCAGTTCAGTTCAGTCAGTCAACACGATCAATGTCAATTCAGTCAAGCCTAGTACAATATAGTGATTAGTGTATATTCAGTTGGGAGTAGGATTCAACACCAACCGAACCCAGTGATAGAGGCATTCCTACCAGTAGAGGGTTTGACCCTTAGTAGTAATTCCCGCATTACAGAACTATATAGCCAACGTAGGGTAAGACGTCCTTCTGCCAGACTAGGTTTGACCCAATCATATATATGATTCATAAGTCTTTCTATAAGATTAGGGCTGACCCAACATTGTTAGTATCCCTTAGCAAGGTATTAATACCATTCCAATTGGGGTCACAAGTTGGACCCTAACTTAGTTTATAATTGGGGTATGTCAGTTAGATGAACAGTCCCATAGTTATAGTTTCAATTTCAGACTCAGTATAGAACTCAATTCTATTCTACAAAATTAGGACTGTCAGAAATAGTTACCCAGTTATGAGTAATATAGTTATCAGTAAACTCAAATGTCAGTTACTCAGTTATCAGAACTCAGTATTTAGTTTCTGTATGATTTCAGTTGTAGTATACGTGTATATACACAGTCTTGCATAATTAGTATGTACAGCAGTTTTAGTTACCCGTGTACTCTTATTAAGTTATATACATATCACTTAGTCAGTTATTGTTCATACATATGAACCTATGTATATCATTCTACCTCACTTAGCATACCAGTACATTTAAAGTACTAATGCATACTCTTTCTTTTGCGCTATGATGTCTCATATCATAGGTTCAGATGCATGGGCTCCTAACTGTACCTAGCAACTCAGGTTATCAGCAACAAATATAGTAGTGGGTCCTCATATTTCAAAGATAAAGTTATTTATATTAGTATTCTAGCTAGTTCAGTAGTCGAAGCTAGTTGGGGACTTGTCCCATCAACTCTATATTTAGACAGTTCAGTTAGAGGCTTTTTAGACTAGATTATTTTAGACAGATATTTAGCTTTTTTTTCATTATTAATATCAGTATTCAGTATTTACTTCAGTATTCATATTATGAACCTCTAGCATTTCAGCCTAACTTTGTTATTATTTCAGTGTTATCATTTAGTGCTCACAGTAGGTACCAGTCATAGGTTAGCTTGTGGTCCTTTGGGATTATAAGTATCGTATGACGTCCAGGGTGTAGACTCGAGGCGCTATAAACTTGGTATCAGAGCCTAATGTTCTAAAGAGTCCTAGGGAGTTTAAAAGCCGTGTCAAATAGATTTTTGTACATGGGTATATAGTGTGCCACACTTATGGAGAAGAGGCTATGAGGTATTTTTAGGAAAAGTTTCCCATCTTTCAGTATTCATGTCATGTGAGTGAGCATGAGCTCAAGTTAAAATCTCTGCCTAATTCAAGTTTATCTTTCGTTTATAGAATATGCGTCCTAAAAAGATTAATGAAAGAAGAACTGGAAACCAACTAGCACCTCCGCCCGTTCAGCATATCCCCTGAATGAGCTTGTTTCTCACACAGAATTTAGAGCAGCTTTTAACACTTTATCCCATTTTGTAGTAGCCCAGAATAAATGCCCAGCTGCTGTTTAGGCAAACCGAGTGGCCAATACTGTTGCAGCTAGAATTTGAGACTTCACCCGAATGAACCCTCCATCATTTACAGGGTCTAAATCTGAAGAGGATTCATAGGAACTCCTTGACATGGTGCAGAAGGTCAAAGATATTATGGGGTTAACCACTAGTGAGAATGTTGAGTTAGCTGCATATCAGTTGTAGGATATAACTCATGCACGGTTTAAGTAGTGAAAGATAGATAGGGCCACAAATGCAGGGCCTATAGAATGGGAGGAGTTTGCTACTGCCTTTCTATATAGGTTCTTCCCATTGGAGTTAAGGGAAGATAAGGTGTTAGAATTCATTAACTTAAAGTAGGGCAGCATGACAGTGAAGGAGTATTCTCTCAAGTTTACTCAGTTAACCAGATATGCTCCTCATGTGGTAGCTGATAGAAGATCTAAGATGAGTAAGTTTGTATCTGGGGTATCAAACAGTATGGTCAAGGAGTGTAGGACTGTAAGGACATGGACTTGTCTAGGTTGATGGTCTATGCTCAACAGATTGAGAAGCAAAAGACTAAGGAGAAATAGAGGGGGAGCAAGATAGACAGAATAGGTAGTTTTAACTTCTCTAAACCTAATTCAGAGGGTGGTAATCGTTCTCAGTTCCACCTAAAATCTTCAGTTCCAGCTTCGTCCTCAACCAGTGCTCCAGTGCCTAAATTCAGAAATAGTAATAAAGATAGGGCGCCAGGCTCTAAATCTCGGGGTAGTGTTAACAATGCCCGAACAAATACTCTTTGCCAGAAGTATGGCAGTAACCATTAAGGTGTCTACAGAGCTGGCAGTGATGTATGTTTCAGATATGGCAAGACAGGCCATAAAGTCAAAGAGTGTCCTCAGGTTGATTTGTAGAGTTAGCATAATCGTCCCAAGCTCAGTCAGGTCGCCCATCATAGTAGGGTGCCGCTTCCAGTGCCACCAGTGGGCAACTCCCAAACAGACTTTATCCACTTCAGCCCTGGTAGGATTACGATAGTACCCCTAATATGGTTACTGGTACATTATAAGTTTATCATTTACATGTTCATGCTTTTCTAAATCCAGGAGCATCTTTGTCTTTTGTAACTCCATATATAGCTGTAGACTTCAGAGTCAGTTCCAAAATCCTAGCAGAGCCCTTCTTATTCTCTACCCCAGTGGGTAAGTCTATCATAGCCCGATGGGTATACGGGAACTGTTCGATTATGGTATCTAAAAAAGTTACTTCAGCAGACCTAATAGAGTTAGAGATGACTAATTTTGATGTCATTCTCGACATAGATTGGCTTCATTCATGCTATGCGTAGAAATAGAGTTGTCCATTTTCAGTTCTCAAATGAACCTATCCTAGAATAGAGAGGTTTTACTTCAACACTTAGGGGTCAGCTTATTTCATACCTTAGAGCGAGAAAAATGATATCCAAGGGGTGTATCTATCATCTCATTCGAGTTAAAGACTCTACCTTTGAGACTCCTAATCTTGGGTCAGTTTCAGTAGCATGTGAATCTCTAGATTTATTTCTCGAAGATCTTCTCGGAGTTTCTCTTAAGAGGGAAATTGAATTTGGAATAGACCTTCTTCTAGATACTCAGCCCATCTCTATTCTGCCATACAGAATGGCTCTAGTCGAACTCAAAGAGTTAAATGAGCAGTTGAAGGATCTCCTAGATAAGGGATTCATCAGGCTTACTCAGCCAAGGATTATGCCAAGCTCTATGTTAAGGAGTTGGTTAGATTGTATGTTGTTCTGTTGTCCATTATTTCAGATAGAGTTACGCAGCTCACCTCTCACTTTTGGAAAGCCTTCCAAAAGAGTCTTGGTACCCAAGTTTACCTCAATACAGCCTTTTACCCTTAGATAAATATTCAAGCAGAGAGGACCATTTAGACTTTAAAAGATATATTGAGAGCGTCTGTCGTCGACTTTAAGGGTAGTTAGGATGACCACTTACCTTTGATTGAGTTTGCGTATAATAACAGCTAACATACTAGTATCCAGTTGGCTCTATTTGATTCACTTATGGGAGGAGATCTAGATCTCCCATTGGTTGGTTTGAATTAGGTGAGGTCGCAGTAGTAGGGCCTAACCTAGTATTTGATGCCTTAGAGAAAGTTTAGTTGATCAGGAAAAAGCTAAAGACAGCTCAGAGCCAACATAAATCATATGCAGATGTGAGGAGAAAAGATCTCAAATTTGATATTGGCGATGCTGTTTATTTGAAAATCTCTCCCATGAAGGGAGTGAAGAGATTTAGCAAGAAGGTGAAACTCAGTCCCTGATATGTCGGTCCTTATAGAATTCTCAGCTATTTTGGAAAGGTAGCTTAAGATCTTAAGTTTCCTTCAGACTTAGCTTTAGTACACACGGTGTTTCATCTCTCCTTGCTAAAGAAATGCATTGGTGACACAACATTTGTAGTCCCTATAGAGGGTATAGATGTTTAGAACAGTCTCTCTTATAAGGAAGTTCCAGTCAAAATCCTTGATTATTACGTTCACAGACTGAGGAACAGAGAAGTTCATTTGGTCAAAGTTCTTTGGTGGAATCAGTCCATTGAGGGAGCTACTTGGGAATAAAAAGCAGATATGCGGACCAAGTATCCTCACCTCTTCTCCGCAAACTCAAACTCGACTTAAGGTAATTGTCTTTCTTATATTTACTCAGCTTTATGTTCAGATTACCTTTACAAACTTAGTATATGTTCAGCTGTATGGCATTTTCATATCAAGCATACCTTCATGAAACAGCTCAGTCATGTGTCATGTTTTCAAAATTCAGTCATGCTTCAGTTATGCATATTCAGTATGAAAACTCAGTTTATCAATAGTTTCAGTCATGTAATCATGCTTCAGTTATGCATGTTTAGTATGTAAGCTCAGTCTAGTAGTATTCTCAGCTTAGTCAACCTCATTCGAGGATGAATGTTCCCAAGGGGGAGATATTGTAAGACCCTGTAAAAGTTCTAGTCTAACTCAGTCCTATATAGCATGAAAAGAGGTCCCAAACTTAGAAAAATTAAGCTAAGTATTGCCATGTAGTTTCTTTTTGGAATCGATATTTCAATGAATTTATTTTCAATCTTTCCGACCTTGGATTATCAATTTTTCAGTTGATTCATGATCAGGAATGTTAATAGGTCATATCGGGTGAGTTTCAAAATTTTTAGAGTAGCGTAAGAGTGAGTTTGGATGTCCAACACAGTAAGGTCTCGTGATAAGCTCGCAAAGCGAGATCCAATCCCCGTTTCTAGGAGTCACGATGTGAGGTCTATTCCCTATTTCTAGGAGTCATACCTCAAGAGTCATTTACACAGGAAAAGAGGCCTAGGCGAAGTTTAGACCTTTTTCCCTCACCCAAATTAACTAAAACACCAAAATTAAACACCAAATAGGGCAAATTGCATTCATTATTCACTCAATCCTATCAAGAACAAGCCCTAGTTTCATTAAACTTAAGAATCAAGTCTCAAGAATTCACCACAATATTCATAAAATTAATAATCAAGGTATGTTAGGTGTTCATCCTTGGGTTTCCTTCCACCCTTGGAGTTCAAGAACCCTTATTAAAAACTACGAGTTTATTGATTCATGAATTTGCATATGCAAATTTGGGTTGTATTCATGTTTGTGTTGTTGTATGGGTTTCAATTCAAGATTTTGTTATAAGCTTCACTAACCTAAGATAGCATGTATGTGAATTGATGTATTTCCCATGTTACAATCCTTGAAATTGAAAGTTTAAGTTGTAGTCATAATGTTTATGTGTTGTTCAATATTATGTATAATAATCATGCTCCCCAAGTGTTTGATAGAATGTCCATATGAATTGAATAATGTAATCATGACATGTTGGTATGTATTCTCATTCATGTATAAGTTCATGGCCTTCAAGTGCTTGGCAAATTGCCTGAGTGAATGAATTGTGAACAATTGGCTATTGCTATGCGTTCAAGAAGTACTATGTTTTACCATTTTGTTATCGAGTCCTGGGGGTATTTATTATTTGATTTTTGGTTGTTTACTTAGTTGTAGTATAAATAGAATAGACCCAGTAAAAAGGGTCAAGAGCAGTAGTACTCAGTCAGTAACAGAAATCAGTCAACTCAGTCCAGTTCAGTCAGTCAACACGATCAGTGTCAGTTCAGTCAAGCTTAGTACAATCTAGTGATCAGTGTTTATTCATTTGGGAGTAGGATTCAACATCGAACGAACCCAGAGATGGGGGTATTCCTGCTAGCAGAGGATTTGACCCTTAGTAGTAGTGCATAAGTTATAGAACAATGTAGGGTAAGATGTCCTTCTGCCAGACTAGGGTTGACTCAACCGTATATGTGATTCATGAGTCTTCCTACCAGATTAAGGTTTACCCAACATTGTTAGTATCCCTTGGCAAGGTGCTAACACCCTTCCAACTGAGGTCACAGGTTGGACCTCAACTCAGTTTATCATCGGGGTATGTTGGTTAGATAAACATTCCCATAATTACATTTTCAGTTTCAGGCTCAGTATAGAACTTAGTTCAATTCGACAAAATCAGGACTGTCAGAAATAGTTACCCAGTTATTAGTAAACTCAGATATCAGTTACTTAGTTATCAAAACTCAGTATTTAGTTTCAGTATGATCTCAGTTATAGTATATGTGTATATGCACAGTCTTGCATATTTAGTATGTACAGCAGTTCAGTTACCCATGTACTCTTATTCAGTTATATACATATCACTTAGTCAGTTATTTTTCATAGATATGAGCCCATGTATATCAGCCTACCTCACTTACTATAACAGTATATTCAAAGTACTGACACATACTCTTTCTTTGAGCTTTGATGTCTTATATCATACGTTCAAATGCACAGGCTCATGATCGTACCTAGCAGATCAGGTTATCAGCAGATACAGTGGTGAGCCCTTATATTTCAAGGATAAAGTTATTTATATCAGTATTCTAGCTAGTTCAGTAGTCGAGGTTAGTTGGGGACTTATCACATCAACTCCATATTCATACAGTTCAGTTAGAGGCTTTTTAGACTAGACTATTTCAGATAGATATTCAGTTTTTTTCATTATTAAAATCAATATTCATTATTTATTCAATATTTAGATTATGAACCTTATGGCATTTCAGCCTAACTTCCACATTATTTCAGTGTTATCATTCAGTGCTCAGAGTGGGTACCAGTCATGGGTTAGCTTGTGGTCCTTCGAGATTGTAAGTACCGTGTGATGTTCAGGGTGCACACTCGTGGCATTACAAATGACAATAGTTATTTCCATGAGACCAATAGGGCCACAAGGTTATATTATTTTTAAAACTTTTTTATCCCCAAATTTAGAATCTTCTACTTCAACGTAATCGATATTCCACAAGGACATAATACAAAAAATAACCTCTCACAGAAAAGTAACATACAGTTTTAAATTTTTACCTATTGCCAAGGATTGAGTGAAGTGTGACAATGGTATGTTCTTATGCCTCTAAAAATTGGCCATGTTTGAGATCAGGCCTAAGGTAATTTGTCCATCTCAATCTACAATTTTTTCCACATCTTTGTAAAGTTGTATATAATAATAGATACAAAATGTTAAGCCATATATACATGATAAATATGTTTTTGCAATTTTACTATACTAAGGATTAATAAGAGAACATGATGGAGTAATTGTGAGGACAGTGGAAAATTAATTGTAAGCTTTCTATATGTCCTATTGAGCTTCCTATATGCAGTGTGTGTTTGTTTGTTTTCTGTTTGGGTTTATGGCATATAAGCTATGCATTCTTAATGATTCTGTTCTTGCCCAGTTTAGTACCTGGGATTTTTGTCCCCATTGTTGAAGTAACCAGCAGTAACAATGTTGCCATCAATAACTTTCTATTTTTGGTTGAGAATTATTTTATATGCATCACTGTGTCCATATTTTTTGGTTGTTGTGCTTGCTATGGTTTGTTTATGTTACATTATCCAATTAGAACTAAATGAACTTGATATTAAGTTTTTTCTAATCTTTGTATTGTAGGCACATCCCAATCATGATAAGTTTATCAATAAAAAATTTGACATGTTTGATGAAATGTCTCTTATGTGTGAAAATGATCGAGTTAGGGGAGATTACACTAAGTCATTTGAAGATATAGATTTTGATTGTTGTTTTAAGAAAGATAATGATAATGACATTGAGTAATCATCCATGGAAAAGGATATACAAGTGACCAAAACTTCTCAAGTCAAGGTAACTCGCAAAAGAAAGCATTCTTTTAAGATGCAAGATGTCGCAGGTGATATATCTATAAAATTTGGAGAAGTGACAATGATAATTGGTAATATGGTTAATAGTCGCTTAGATGTGATAAAGTTGTACGAAGAAGTTATGGCAATGGAAGGTTATAAGAAAGAGTTCCTCGGTGATGCTTTTGATTATTTGGTGCAAAGCGATACTTTAGCAAAGACATTCATGGCAAAAAATTAAAATCTCCATAAGGTGTGGTTGGAACGATTCAAGCAACAACAATAGTTACACATATGGGTTGGAATTAGCTTCATAGGATTTGGAAGCAATTATAATTCGCACATTTTTATTTTTGATAATAGTTTGTGTATTTGTTGTCAAAGTTCTCTCTTTCGTGGATTTGAGGAAATATTGATTAAGAAACTTGAATTATATAATTAGTAGCTGCTTAAATTTTAGTGACTTGTAATATTTTGATACTCAATATTAATATCTACTTTTGTACTCTTTGCATCTGCTTGATGCCGGTAATAGAACAACTTTGGGCAACATAATATATTGAATGTGGATCAATATGAGTACTACACTATTGTTGGACTAAATATATCACTTAGATTAGTTAGCTAGAAGATGTTTGGACATGTCTCAAGTATATAAGTTGATAGAGGGGGAAATGAGGCCCATCATTTACTTAACAAGTCAGGTCATTTCAGATGAAATTAATTTTTGTTGCATGTTACTTGCAGACTATGCACGGGGATGGTACTACATGCAGTGTTTTCTACATCTATGCTACTTTTACTTGTCGTGTGACATTCATTGAATTGTTTTGTTAACTGTTACGTATTATTAAGATTTCATGAAGTGGAGGAAGTGAATGCAGTTGAGAAGATCAACTAATCCATCCTCCTTGTTGACTGATTGAAATAAAACATAGTGAAGCTAGAATTTTCCCATGTTTTCAATGTTTGTTGAATGTACTATTATTTTCATATGCATAAAGGAAGACTTACCTACGTTACTTTTGCTAATTGCGTATTCAATTTGGTCATCGTTGAAGCTTGTTTCACAAAGTTGAATAAGCGTGTCGTTCCGTTGTATTTCAATTGATTGTAGTATCTTGAGATTGTCTTGATAAAATATTGAAGTGTGTCTCCAATGCTTGCTAATTAATAGTTTCTTAGTGGCTTGTAGTATTTTAGTACTCGAAATTGATATTATTTGCTATGCTTAAATTATTTCTTACAAATTGTTGAGTTGCTAGAGACAGTGATATACTAGTTAAAAATTAGTAGTATTTTCTAAAAAATATTTTTTCACTCACCAACCAAACACTGAAAAATATTTTTTCTCACCAATCAAATACCATAAAATATTTTTCACTCATCAATCAAACATGAGAAAATAAATAGAAAATCAACTTATTTTCCAGAAAAACTTTCTCCCCAGGAAAATATTTTTCTCATCCTCTATTTTTAACTTCAAAAATATCAAATAAAGTGAATATATTCTTGGTTTTTATGGCCAAACCCAAAAGTAGGAAATTTTTGGGTCCTACTCCCCATATTCAAGAACAATCGATCTATGATCAGTGATCATTCTGGGAAGCAGTTTCTAATTGATGCTGCTGAATGCTTCCTCCTATTCCATGGAGTATAAGAATCTATCCAATATAGTAGCACTCTAATGATTAACTCCTTTGAACCAGGTGAAATTTCCTCCAATTAGATGAAGATTAGGCAGCTCCATATACTCGATCCATTTGGAGAAGTTGGGCATAACATTAGTTATTCTGGAGCACCCTCTTATCTCTACCTGCTTCACTGTGTAAAATCCCCACAAGATATCTATGGTCCCTCTTTCGGTGCTTTCATTGCTGTAATTTCTTCCCAGCACTCAAGTTCCTCACTTCTTGTGTGGGGTGCATAGACCCAATAAGGAATCATGAAAAGGAATTTTGGACTGATTTGAAATTGTAAGTTATGGCATATTGTCCCTCTTCAACCCACTAACCCCACCCCCACCCCCACCGCACCCTCCACCCCCCACCCCCTCAAAAAAAAAAAAAGAGAAAACTTTGTTGTCCCACATGATCAGAATTCCCCCACTACTCCCTTCATGTTCTATGTATCCACATTTTATCCGTAGATGGGTCCATATAACTATTAAGCAATGTCCTCCACATCTTGTTAATCTTTGTTTCCTGAAGACAGGAACATCTACCTTCAATTTCTATAAAGAACATTTAACAAGTCTTCTATTAAAAAGACTGTTAAGGCCCCTCGCGTTCCTGCTGTAAGTTTTACATCCTTAGTAGCCGTTTGACCATGAAAATTACTTTTTTCCGAAGTTGGAGTTGGAGTTGAAGATGAAATTGGAGTTGGACTTGTGTTTTGCGATGTCTTTTTGAAAATTTTTTTTGACTTTTGAAAAATCTTTTTTAAATATGATTTTATGCCCTCAACTTTTAAAAATTATCAAAATCACTCAACTACTAATTTACCTACTAACATACAATCAAATGTTGAGAAAATAATTTATATGTTTTCAATTGATAAAATAATTAACAGCAAACTAATTATTATGATTGTTATTCTTCTAAAATTAGAATAAAAATATCACAAGCACGAGCCAAATAAGTTTATCTAATCATAATCGATTAAATAGAGAAAAATATATTTTGATAAATATGATTGCTATATATAAATATATTTTATATATTCTTAAATTTGTTGATGAAAGTTCTTAATTATTTTCACTTGAATTAATTATTTTATTGAATTTGATCTTTTTAAAAAAATACGGAATTTAGTTAATAAGAGGGATTTGTGTAAAAATTTAAAGATTGGGGTTATGTGTAATAATAATGGAAGTTGAAAAAAGGGAAACAACAAAAAGTTGTTTTCCATTTTCAGAATTTTATTCCGGAATTGTTTTACAAAGTTTCATGGACAAACACCATAATTTTCAATTCCGAAAAAAGTTTTCGGAAAAAAAAATATCCATGACCAAACAGCCCTTAGTATTACGTACGTAACTGCCTTTCAGAAGCTTCTATGAATACAAATATATATCATGTTGCATGTGGATATAAAAACAAAATTTAGTCGAATTTAAATTTTTCATGTGAATTTCTTTGCAGAAGGATCGAGTGAGCAGCTGAAATGAAATCAAGGTTTTGATCGCAATTTAAATTTTCAAAGTCAATGCTCTTAAAGAGGTATTCAATAATCTATAAATAATTAACTCTTTCCTCCTGATGCGGTCGGGTATACCCTCATTTCTTTTTTTTCTTTCTATCCATAGAGACTAAATGTGTTCATTGTCCTCACGTTTTAAAAATAATAGTGCGCTTGCCCAAATTATTTGTTTAAGTTAATTTATTTAGTAGCTACTAAATTAGTGAACTCCATCTGCCGAGAAAACACAGAAATATAAAGAGAGATGCCATATTCTATTTGAGCTAAAGAATCCACCGCTGACATTCTTTGATTGTTCTCCCATTATATTTGGCACAATAATCTTTGGCATTGAACCGCCTGGGAGCGACATTTCTTTTAGGATTAATAGAATATTGGGTGAGAGTATTTTACATTGTGGTTTGTCCTTTGTTTAACAGGAAACCATGTATCATAATAAACGCATTTTATCCTCTATTTAGTTGGAGTGTTTCCATATTTAGCTTCTTTGGCTCTAATAGCTTCTTAGATAACTAACTTTTCTGAAAGGCTAACAGAATAATTGCTCGCATTTGGGGGCATGTCACATTGAATTTACTGCTCAATCGAGGTGCTTAAGAAAATCAATATATCCATGGAAAGCGCTCTTTGGTGGTTCTGCAGAAGCATATATGCTAATCCCATGAAGTTTGGTAGCTAAATTCATAATAATATTACCGAGAGTCGTATACCGTGTTGTGGACTATTTAAGTGTCCTCCCAGCCGGTAGCCATAGTTGAATTGTTTCTGCAGAATCTATTTGGTATCTTCTAAGCTATCAAGTAGCTTTTTGTACAGTTGGACGGATCCTTCGAAGTAGGGGTGGGCATGGTACCGTAGATATCGGATACCATATCAAGACCAAAATTTCTGGTACCGCAGTTTCAGTATGGTATTTGCTATGCATTTTAAATTTTTAAAGGGATTCAGTACGATTTTCGGTATTTATAAAAAATATCAAAATACGAAATATCGTACTGAAGTCTATAGTTACATATATAATTCATAAATATTAATATTATAATACAATCATAAGTACTAGCAGTATTAGTAAATACCAATTGACGTTGGAGTTTTGATTACTCTACCTTGATTGAAGTGTCCAAGAAAATTGCTTGTACTTTTTTAAAAATATTTCTACATGTGTAAAGTGTTCATATAATATTGTATTTTGTTCTCCTACTTTTAAAGGATGGGAGATCCCACTTGTCCATATTAATGAGGCCTCTGACTTCTTGTCGCATTTCAGAGAAACTGTTGTACACATGGTCCTCGTCCAGCCCATGACTCAAGGCAGACCATTTATCTGGTGGCTTCTTGGCTTCCTTGAGGCAGTAGTGCTTGATAGTAACACCATGTATTTCTACTAGTTTTTGAATCTCTTTGATGTGGTTGCAGATTTTCCAGGGGATTTTCCGTTCACCTCTTATACACTATCTGAGCAAAAAAGAGTCAGTATCAGCCATGCTTAAACTGACATTTCTTTCTCTGGAGCTCTGGACAGTACTTTCAGATATACTATTGCATTGCAAATGCTCTTCGATCTCCTGACATTGAATCTTACCTCCAATTGTATAGTCTCTCTTATTGCTTTCTGCATGCATTCTTTGACCAACGGTTTATCTTTAGGCTGAAACATGCATCAGAATATACTTCTTTGACCAAATGTGGTTTTCACATTTGCGAAGGCAACGGAGTTAGAACAATCAAATATTGTAAAGTTGTGTGGATTTTTAGGGCGGATAATTGATAGAGTGAAGAGCAGTATGGGCAACAATAAGGAAGTGGGGAATAGCCAACGAATGTAAAATTGTTATGGCTGCCTGAGTTGTCTGGCTAGTATCCTCAAAATCAGACTTCGACCTATGTTGAGTTTTTAGATTTAGCCTGTTTACATTGATTTTTTGACTTAATTTTTTTATTTGATTTAGAGTCTGACTTGTTCATCAGTTAGTATTTGTGATTTTAGTGTAGTTTGCTTTAGCAGTTCCCTTTTTTATCCTTGCCGTCCCATATTAATTGTTCATTTTTTAAGAAATTATAAATAAGAAAATAAGAAAGGTAATATTACTAATTTATCCTTAAAGATATTTTATTGAAATTTTATAAATTATTTATTTACACTTTCAAAAATAATTAATTTTAAGGGTGAAATGAAAAAATATAATTAATTTATCTTGATTTAATAAATTGACATGTAATTTGGGACAACTATTTATAATGAGATGATCAATTAATATGGGATGGAGAAAGTACAGCCAGACCTTTCTATAACGTCACCTCGTTATAACGGTATGTTACTATAGCAACGTGATTTTCTCCTGAACCGATTTCGTCTTATATTTTACTTTTCTATAACGGCATTTTACATTATAACATCAATGACATTTATTATAGTGGTACAATCTTTGTAAAATTATCTCTCTATAGCAGCATACTCAATATTATATAATGATATTTTGTAAGAAATGCATTATGTACGAAATAAATATCAAAATATTTATGGTAATCATCATTAATTTCATGCACACAGTAAATTTGAAGTACGAATATCTAATTTAAAGAAAAATTTATATTTAAATGGTGCATATCACATAACTTCACAATGAAAATACTACTAATGTTTGCCTTTTTTATTTTCAAGCTAAAGTATTTCTAATTTGCATACTTTTTTTTATAGCTGCTAAATGAGATCTGAACTTCAAGTGAAAATATACATATATAACACCACCTCTTTTGTAGCAACCATGATATTTTCGAACAAACACTATCACTATGGAGATGTTTAATTGTATTTGAGAAGGTGCTTAAGCTAGCAGATCCCTTTGGAATCTGCTTTTTTTTTTTGGGCAGCATTTATCAACTGTATGTTTCCAAATTATCCATATAACACAGAGTTTATTAAATATATTTTTTTCGTGTATATTATTTGTATGCAAGCATGAAGACATCCTTGCCCGGTGCCCCAACACTCTACGCTCCAAACCCATCGCTCGACCATAAAAAAGAAAGAAGGAAAGATAACACATAAAAGATGATCAGTTTCTTCATTCTGAATATGTTACTGTGGTCGTAGAGATGGCAATGGGGAGGGACACGTCTTGACTACTATGATTTTGACCTGCCCTATCCTGCTCCATTTACTATTTATCTAAAATTTGCCCCGCTCCGTCCTATTAACAACAACAACATATCCAGTATATTCTCATCCCCACCCTGCCTCATTATACTCTTTTACATTTTTTCTTTGTTTTTCTCCTCTCTTATTTTAACTTTAAAGCTCAGACTTCAAACTATAAGTTAAATAAGTTCTGCATATCTATTAATGACAATAGGTGATTGATGATGTAATTTATTGAATGTTGTGTTGGGTTGCTGTAACCTATATATTAGCAGATTACCTTTTAAATAATAATAATAATAATAGTAATAGTGCATCTTCAGTTCTTTTTCACACCATTTAGTACTCATTTAAGAATAAAATATAGTTGAAAATTTTAGTCACGAATAGCATAGTAAAAATTTTATTGCATACACGATTATCATTTAAGAAATCTTATGTTATAATTTTTTTAATATGTAATTAATTTCTAAGATGCTAGATCAGCAAACTTGGAATATGTAAACTTATTACTTTAAATACATTATTGTTCTCCTTGATAGTTTAGAATCAGATCTCCTAAAAAGCCAAAATTTAACAGATTTTCTATTTTTTGTAGACCTGGGCTATTTTCCAGAAACCCATCATATGCCCTGACCCATTTAAAATTTTAGCAAAATAAATTTTTAACTTTGAAGCTCAGACTTCACATTATAAATTAAACAGGTTCTGCATTTCTATTGAATGACAATAGGTGATTGATGATGTAATTTATTGGATGTTGTGTTAGGTTGTTCTAACCTATATATTATCAGATTATTTTTTAAATAATAAATAATAATTGAAAGTAGTAAGAGGGGGTGAATTACTCATTTTTTTATTAGACAATCGATTTTTTAGACAGATAGTCGACTATTGATGCAGTAATGAGAAATTCAAAAAATAACATACTAAATGTAAATAACACCAAATATTTTATACTGGATGAGACTTTTAATAGGTCTTACTCCAGTCCCTTTGGATTGCAAGGGATTTTACTAGTTCTTTGTAAATGAAATCAAGGTACAAGTATAGAGTCAAGCTTTTGGCTATGACTCACACTCTCATTCTTACTTTCTCACTTTGATACAATGCCTCACCAACTATGTGTTTTTGACACAACTGAACCAGGGCCTAGTCGTATCGGGCATCTCAAGTCCAATAAGGACCGAAGACCACCCTCTATACCCAATCTAACCAACCAATATAAAACCTGTGCTGGATGAATTTTGAACATATAACAAGATAGAGTATTTAGAATTCAATGACTTCGGGATAAGTCTAAAATCGATACCAACTAGATCAAGTCATACCTTCTAAACCAAACCAAACAAACCATAATATGCCCAAGTCAATAGTTGTTCATACAAAGCCTCTAAACAATGTCAAAGAATCTCTAGTCGGGACATGCCCCCGACCATAGCCAAAAATCAATGTTAAAGGAATAGTAATGTAATACCCCCGAACTTTTTCTTAAGTTTAATTTCATCTCTAGAAGGCTAAGGAATGACTTCTTAAGTGTGTAAAATTTAAACCATATAGAATTTCCCTAATTTCGACTTTTTATCATGTGAGAAATTTAATTAGCTTTCCAACGATATAAGATCCGCCTAAATTCGATAACCGGAAAAGAAGTTATGGAAAATTTAAGTCCTTGTTGTAAAATAGCATCATTTTAGACCTTGGCGCGTTGCGGAAAGGGTCTATTTGACAATTGCCAAATTTCAGTAGCCTTGCACGATTGTGGCGCGTCGCGCTGAAGTTTCAGGTCCCAACCAGTGGTGAGCCATCTTTCTTTCGGAGGGCTATGTTTATTCCTTCTAGATAGACTTGGTTTATTTTAGTTATATGATATTCGGTAAGGCTATGTCCCAGCACAAGATTTTATTTATATTGTTAGAGGCTTTATAGACTGAGTCAAATAAATGTTTTCATTTCATATTTTAGGACTTAAGATTTGATTGTTGATTTTTTTTTAACTTCATAACTTATGGGCTTATTTTCCATACTTTAACTATCACTATGCTTATGAACAAATACTAAGGGGTTATTCGGACCTTCATTGGTCAAGGATGCCTATTACAGATAGGGTCTTGGCTTAGGTTGGGACAAACTCGATATTAGAGAACAGTCTAAGATTCTAGGGTATTTACAAAGACATGCCAAGTAGAGTCTTTTTTATGGGTGTATAGCATACCAAACTTATTGACTAGAGGCTACATGATATTTAAGAATGTTTCCCTTTATTATGATTTTGTTTTTTCTAGAAATTCTAGCTTCAAGTGACTTTTTCTAACTCCTAAATTCTTCCCGCATTTCAGATCATGCCTCCAAGAAGAACTAATTGCCAAAGGGTTACAGCTGGAACCTCCACCCCCACTTAAGCAAATACTGAAGAGGTCCGTACTACTCATGGGATGAAGATCCAAAATAGAGCCCTCACATATGACTCCACTGCTCCTACTGAGGTTCCACCAGCTTTAACTAGTCTTTCCTCAGCTTCTAGGATCGATACCACCTGTACTTAGTCTCTATAGGTCATAGTTTCTAATGTTGAGTTTAGAAAGACCATCCATATGCTTTCTTAGATTTTGTTATCTCAGTCCTGTTATTCAGGTAATGCTGGGTCAATTGTTGTTTCTTTGGACGCTACTCGGGTTGGATAATTTATGTGGCTAAACCCACCGACTTTTATGAGATCTAAGACTGAAGAAGATCCCTAAGAGTTTGTGGATAAAATGGAAAAGATTTTTAGAGTGATATATGCTAATGATTTCAAAGGGGTGGAGCTTTTGACCTACCAGCTGAAAGAGGTGGCTTACCAGTGGTATGATGAGTGGGAGGAGATTAAGGTGAGGATCTTGAACCTGCTATTTGACAAGAGTTTTTGAAAACCTTCTTTGATCACTTTTGTTATCAGGAATTGAGACAAACTAAGGTTGAGGAGTTTGTGAATTTGAAGCAGGGAAAGATGAGTGTTAAGGAGTATGCATTAGAGTTTACTCAATTGTCTCATTATGCTCTAAAGTTAGTGTCTAGAATGAGAGCTCAGATGATGAAGTTGGCTTCGGGTCTCTATAGTACTTGGTACTAAAATGCAAGGGTGTCATATTGGAATAATTGCATAGATATATCAAGGTTGGTGTTTTATATGAAGAAGGTAGAGGATGAAAGGAAAAAATATATGGAGGCAAAGA